>NW_027362697.1:0-37985 GCF_042186555.1 Aquarana catesbeiana
GGTGTTTCTAATGATGTGCTTCTTTCCATTCTCCGCAGAATGGGGTGTTTCTAATGATGTGCTTCTTTCCATTCTCCGCAGAATGGGGGTGTTTCTAATGATGTGCTGGCTTTCCATTCTCCGCAGAATGGGGGTGTTTCTAATGATGTGCTGGTTTCCATTCTCCGCAGAATGGGGGTGTTTCTAATGATGTGCTTCTTTCCATTCTCCGCAGAATGGGGGTGTTTCTAATGATGTGCTGGTTTCCATTCTCCGCAGAATGGGGGTGTTTCTAATGATGTGCTTCTTTCCATTCTCCGCAGAATGGGGGTGTTTCTAATGATGTGCTGGTTTCCATTCTCCGCAGAATAGGGGTGTTTCTAATGATGTGCTGGTTTCCATTCTCCGCTAGAATAGGGGGTGTTTCTAATGATGTGCTGGTTTCCATTCTCCGCAGAATGGGGGTGTTTCTAATGATGTGCTTCTTTCCATTCTCCGCAGAATGGGGGTGTTTCTAATGATGTGCTTCTTTCCATTCTCCGCAGAATGGGGGTGTTTCTAATGATGTGCTGGTTTCCATTCTCCGCAGAATGGGGGTGTTTCTAATGATGTGCTTCGTTCCATTCTCCGCAGAATGGGGGTGTTTCTAATGATGTGCTTCTTTCCATTCTCCGCAGAATGGGGGTGTTTCTAATGATGTGCTTCTTTCCATTCTCCGCAGAATGGGGGTGTTTCTAATGATGTGCTGGTTTCCATTCTCCGCAGAATGGGGGTGTTTCTAATGATGTGCTGGTTTCCATTCTCCGCAGAATGGGGGTGTTTCTAATGATGTGCTTCTTTCCATTCTCCGCAGAATGGGGGTGTTTCTAATGATGTGCTTCTTTCCATTCTCCGCAGAATGGGGGTGTTTCTAATGATGTGCTTCTTTCCATTCTCCGCAGAATAGGGGTGTTTCTAATGATGTGCTGGTTTCCATTCTCCGCAGAATGGGGGTGTTTCTAATGATGTGCTTCTTTCCATTCTCCGCAGAATGGGGGTGTTTCTAATGATGTGCTTCTTTCCATTCTCCGCAGAATGGGGGTGTTTCTAATGATGTGCTGGTTTCCATTCTCCGCAGAATGGGGGTGTTTCTAATGATGTGCTGGTTTCCATTCTCCGCAGAATGGGGGTGTTTCTAATGATGTGCTTCTTTCCATTCTCCGCAGAATGGGGGTGTTTCTAATGATGTGCTTCTTTCCATTCTCCGCAGAATGGGGGTGTTTCTAATGATGTGCTTCTTTCCATTCTCCGCAGAATGGGGGTGTTTCTAATGATGTGCTTCTTTCCATTCTCCGCAGAATGGGGGTGTTTCTAATGATGTGCTGGTTTCCATTCTCCGCAGAATGGGGGTGTTTCTAATGATGTGCTGGTTTCCATTCACCGCAGAATGGGGGTGTTTCTAATGATGTGCTGGTTTCCATTCTCCGCAGAATAGGGGTGTTTCTAATGATGTGCTGGTTTCCATTCTCCGCAGAATGGGGGTGTTTCTAATGATGTGCTGCTTTCCATTCTCCGCAGAATGGGGGTGTTTCTAATGATGTGCTTCTTTCCATTCTCCGCAGAATGGGGGTATTTCTAATGATGTGCTTCTTTCCATTCTCCGTAGAATGGGGGTGTTTCTAATGATGTGCTGGTTTCCATTCTCCGCAGAATAGGGGTGTTTCTAATGATGTGCTGGTTTCCATTCTCCGCAGAATGGGGGTGTTTCTAATGATGTGCTTCTTTCCATTCTCCGCAGAATGGGGGTGTTTCTAATGATGTGCTTCTTTCCATTCTCCGCAGAATGGGGGTGTTTCTAATGATGTGCTTCTTTCCATTCTCCGCAGAATGGAGGTGTTTCTAATGATGTGCTTCTTTCCATTCTCCGCAGAATGGGGGTGTTTCTAATGATGTGCTGGTTTCCATTCTCCGCAGAATAGGGGTGTTTCTAATGATGTGCTGGTTTCCATTCTCCGCAGAATGGGGGTGTTTCTAATGATGTGCTTCTTTCCATTCTCCGCGGAATGGGGGTGTTTCTAATGATGTGCTTCTTTCCATTCTCCGCAGAATGGGGGTGTTTCTAATGATGTGCTGGTTTCCATTCTCCACAGAATGGGGGTGTTTCTAATGATGTGCTTCTTTCCATTCTCCGCAGAATGGGGGTGTTTCTAATGATGTGCTGCTTTCCATTCTCCGCAGAATGGGGAGTGTTTCTAATGATGTGCTTCTTTCCATTCTCCGCAGAATGGGGGTGTTTCTAATGATGTGCTTCTTTCCATTCTCCGCAGAATGGGGGTGTTTCTAATGATGTGCTTCTTTCCATTCTCCGCAGAATGGGGGTGTTTCTAATGATGTGCTTCTTTCCATTCTCCGCAGAATGGAGGTGTTTCTAATGATGTGCTTCTTTCCATTCTCCGCAGAATGGGGGTGTTTCTAATGATGTGCTTCTTTCCATTCTCCGCAGAATGGGGGTGTTTCTAATGATGTGCTTCTTTCCATTCTCCGCAGAATGGGGGTGTTTCTAATGATGTGCTGGTTTCCATTCTCCGCAGAATAGGGGTGTTTCTAATGATGTGCTTCTTTCCATTCTCCGCAGAATGGGGGTGTTTCTAATGATGTGCTGGTTTCCATTCTCCGCAGAATGGGGGTGTTTCTAATAATGTGCTTCTTTCCATTCTCCGCAGAATGGGGGTGTTTCTAATGATGTGCTTCTTTCCATTCTCCGCAGAATGGGGGTGTTTCTAATGATGTGCTGGTTTCCATTCTCCGCAGAATGGGGGTGTTTCTAATGATGTGCTGCTTTCCATTCTCCGCAGAATGGGGGTGTTTCTAATGATGTGCTGGTTTCCATTCTCCGCAGAATGGGGGTGTTTCTAATGATGTGCTTCTTTCCATTCTCCGCAGAATGGGGGTGTTTCTAATGATGTGCTTCTTTCCATTCTCCGCAGAATGGGGGTGTTTCTAATGATGTGCTGCTTTCCATTCTCCGCAGAATGGGGGTGTTTCTAATGATGTGCTGGTTTCCATTCTCCGCAGAATGGGGGTGTTTCTAATGATGTGCTTCTTTCCATTCTCCGCAGAATGGGGGTGTTTCTAATGATGTGCTGCTTTCCATTCTCCGCAGAATGGGGGTGTTTCTAATGATGTGCTGGTTTCCATTCTCCGCAGAATGGGGGTGTTTCTAATGATGTGCTTCTTTCCATTCTCCGCAGAATGGGGGTGTTTCTAATGATGTGCTTCTTTCCATTCTCTGCAGAATGGGGGTGTTTCTAATGATGTGCTGCTTTCCATTCTCCGCAGAATGGGGGTGTTTCTAATGATGTGCTTCTTTCCATTCTCCGCAGAATGGGGGTGTTTCTAATGATGTGCTTCTTTCCATTCTCTGCAGAATGGGGGTGTTTCTAATGATGTACTTCTTTCCATTCTCCGCAGAATGGGGGTGTTTCTAATGATGTGCTTCTTTCCATTCTCCGCAGAATGGGGGTGTTTCTAATGATGTGCTTCTTTCCATTCTCCGCAGAATGGGGGTGTTTCTAATGATGTGCTTCTTTCCATTCTCCGCAGAATGGGGGTGTTTCTAATGATGTGCTTCTTTCCATTCTCCGCAGAATGGGGGTGTTTCTAATGATGTACTTCTTTCCATTCTCCGCAGAATGGGAGTGTTTCTAATGATGTGCTTATTTCCATTCTCCGCAGAATGGGGGTGTTTCTAATGATGTGCTTCTTTCCATTCTCCGCAGAATGGGGGTGTTTCTAATGATGTGCTGCTTTCCATTCTCCGCAGAATGGGGGTGTTTCTAATGATGTGCTTCTTTCCATTCTCCACAGAATGGGGGTGTTTCTAATGATGTGCTGGTTTCCATTTCTCCGCAGAATGGGGGTGTTTCTAATGATGTGCTGGTTTCCATTCTCCGCAGAATGGGGGTGTTTCTAATGATGTGCTTCTTTCCATTCTCCGCAGAATGGGGGTGTTTCTAATGATGTGCTGCTTTCCATTCTCCGCAGAATGGGGGTGTTTCTAATGATGTGCTTCTTTCCATTCTCCGCAGAATGGGGGTGTTTCTAATGATGTGCTGGTTTCCATTCTCCGCAGAATGGGGGTGTTTCTAATGATGTGCTGGTTTCCATTCTCCGCAGAATGGGGGTGTTTCTAATGATGTGCTTCTTTCCATTCTCCGCAGAATGGGGGTGTTTCTAATGATGTGCTTCTTTCCATTCTCCGCAGAATGGGGGTGTTTCTAATGATGTGCTGGTTTCCATTCTCCGCAGAATAGGGGTGTTTCTAATGATGTGCTGGTTTCCATTCTCCGCAGAATGGGGGTGTTTCTAATGATGTGCTGCTTTCCATTCTCCGCAGAATGGGGGTGTTTCTAATGATGTGCTGGTTTCCATTCTCCGCAGAATAGGGGTGTTTCTAATGATGTGCTGGTTTCCATTCTCCGCAGAATGGGGGTGTTTCTAATGATGTGCTTCTTTCCATTCTCCGCAGAATGGGGGTGTTTCTAATGATGTGCTTCTTTCCATTCTCCGCAGAATGGGGGTGTTTCTAATGATGTGCTGGTTTCCATTCTCCGCAGAATGGGGGTGTTTCTAATGATGTGCTTCTTTCCATTCTCCGCAGAATGGGGGTGTTTCTAATGATGTGCTGGTTTCCATTCTCCGCAGAATGGGGGTGTTTCTAATGATGTGCTTCTTTCCATTCTCCGCAGAATGGGGGTGTTTCTAATGATGTGCTTCTTTCCATTCTCCGCAGAATGGGGGTGTTTCTAATGATGTGCTTCTTTCCATTCTCCGCAGAATGGGGGTGTTTCTAATGATGTGCTTCTTTCCATTCTCCGCAGAATGGGGGTGTTTCTAATGATGTGCTTCTTTCCATTCTCCGCAGAATGGGGGTGTTTCTAATGATGTGCTTCTTTCCATTCTCTGCAGAATGGGGTGTTTCTAATGATGTGCTTCTTTCCATTCTCCGCAGAATGGGGGTGTTTCTAATGATGTGCTTCTTTCCATTCTCCGCAGAATGGGGGTGTTTCTAATGATGTGCTGGTTTCCTTTCTCCGCAGAATGGGGGTGTTTCTAATGATGTGCTTCTTTCCATTCTCCGCAGAATGGGGGTGTTTCTAATGATGTGCTTCTTTCCATTCTCCGCAGAATGGGGGTGTTTCTAATGATGTGCTTCTTTCCATTCTCCGCAGAATGGGGGTGTTTCTAATGATGTGCTTCTTTCCATTCTCCGCAGAATGGGGGTGTTTCTAATGATGTGCTGGTTTCCATTCTCCGCAGAATGGGGGTGTTTCTAATGATGTGCTTCTTTCCATTCTCCGCAGAATGGGGGTGTTTCTAATGATGTGCTTCTTTCCATTCTCCGCAGAATGGGGGTGTTTCTAATGATGTGCTGGTTTCCATTCTCCGCAGAATGGGGGTGTTTCTAATGATGTGCTTCTTTCCATTCTCCGCTGAATGGGGGTGTTTCTAATGATGTGCTGCTTTCCATTCTCCGCAGAATGGGGTTGTTTCTAATGATGTGCTTCTTTCCATTCTCCGCAGAATGGGGGTGTTTCTAATGATGTGCTTCTTTCCATTCTCCGCAGAATGGGGGTGTTTCTAATGATGTGCTTCTTTCCATTCTCCGCAGAATGGGGGTGTTTCTAATGATGTGCTTCTTTCCATTCTCCGCAGAATGGGGGTGTTTCTAATGATGTGCTGCTTTCCATTCTCCGCAGAATGGGGGTGTTTCTAATGATGTGCTTCTTTCCATTCTCCGCAGAATGGGGGTGTTTCTAATGATGTGCTTCTTTCCATTCTCCGCAGAATGGGGGTGTTTCTAATGATGTGCTGCTTTCCATTCTCCGCAGAATGGGGAGTGTTTCTAATGATGTGCTTCTTTCCATTCTCCGCAGAATGGGGGTGTTTCTAATGATGTGCTTCTTTCCATTCTCCGCAGAATGGGGGTGTTTCTAATGATGTGCTTCTTTCCATTCTCCGCAGAATGGGGGTGTTTCTAATGATGTGCTTCTTTCCATTCTCCGCAGAATGGGGGTGTTTCTAATGATGTGCTTCTTTCCATTCTCCACAGAATGGGGGTGTTTCTAATGATGTGCTTCTTTCCATTCTCCGCAGAATGGGGGTGTTTCTAATGATGTGCTGCTTTCCATTCTCCGCAGAATGGGGAGTGTTTCTAATGATGTGCTTCTTTCCATTCTCCGCAGAATGGGGGTGTTTCTAATGATGTGCTGGTTTCCATTCTCCGCAGAATGGGGGTGTTTCTAATGATGTGCTGGTTTCCATTCTCCGCAGAATGGGGGTGTTTCTAATGATGTGCTTCTTTCCATTCTCCGCAGAATGGGGGTGTTTCTAATGATGTGCTGGTTTCCATTCTCCGCAGAATGGGGGTGTTTCTAATGATGTGCTGGTTTCCATTCTCCGCAGAATGGGGGTGTTTCTAATGATGTGCTGGTTTCCATTCTCCGCAGAATGGGGGTGTTTCTAATGATGTGCTTCTTTCCATTCTCCGCAGAATGGGGGTGTTTCTAATGATGTGCTTCTTTCCATTCTCCGCAGAATGGGGGTGTTTCTAATGATGTGCTTCTTTCCATTCTCCGCAGAATGGGGGTGTTTCTAATGATGTGCTTCTTTCCATTCTCCGCAGAATGGGGGTGTTTCTAATGATGTGCTGGTTTCCATTCTCCGCAGAATGGGGGTGTTTCTAATGATGTGCTTATTTCCCTTCTCCGCAGAATGGGGGTGTTTCTAATGATGTGCTGGTTTCCATTCTCCGCAGAATGGGGGTGTTTCTAATGATGTGCTTCTTTCCATTCTCCGCAGAATGGGGGTGTTTCTAATGATGTGCCTCTTTCCATTCTCCGCAGAATGGGGGTGTTTCTAATGATGTGCCGCTTTCCATTCTCCGCAGAATGGGGGTGTTTCTAATGATGTGCTGGTTTCCATTCTCCGCAGAATGGGGGTGTTTCTAATGATGTGCTTCTTTCCATTCTCCGCAGAATGGGGGTGTTTCTAATGATGTGCTGGTTTCCATTCTCCTCAGAATGGGGGTGTTTCTAATGATGTGCTTCTTTCCATTCTCCGCAGAATGGGGGTGTTTCTAATGATGTGCTGCTTTCCATTCTCCGCAGAATGGGGGTGTTTCTAATGATGTGCTTCTTTCCATTCTCCGCAGAATGGGGGTGTTTCTAATGATGTGCTCGTTTCCATTCTCCGCAGAATGGGGGTGTTTCTAATGATGTGCTTCTTTCCATTCTCCGCAGAATGGGGGTGTTTCTAATGATGTGCTTCTTTCCATTCTCCGCAGAATGGGGGTGTTTTTAATGATGTGCTTCTTTCCATTCTCCGCAGAATGGGGGTGTTTCTAATGATGTGCTTCTTTCCATTCTCCGCAGAATGGGGGTGTTTCTAATGATGTGCTTCTTTCCATTCTCCGCAGAATGGGGGTGTTTCTAATGATGTGCTTCTTTCCATTCTCCGCAGAATGGGGGTGTTTCTAATGATGTGCTTCTTTCCATTCTCCGCAGAATGGGGGTGTTTCTAATGATGTGCTTCTTTCCATTCTCCGCAGAATGGGGGTGTTTCTAATGATGTGCTTCTTTCCATTCTCCGCAGAATGGGGGTGTTTCTAATGATGTGCTGCTTTCCATTCTCCGCAGAATGGGGGTGTTTCTAATGATGTGCTTCTTTCCATTCTCCGCAGAATGGGGGTGTTTCTAATGATGTGCTTCTTTCCATTCTCCGCAGAATGGGGGTGTTTCTAATGATGTGCTGCTTTCCATTCTCCGCAGAATGGGGGTGTTTCTAATGATGTGCTTCTTTCCATTCTCCGCAGAATGGGGGTGTTTCTAATGATGTGCTTCTTTCCATTCTCCGCAGAATGGGGGTGTTTCTAATGATGTGCTTCTTTCCATTCTCCGCTGAATGGGGGTGTTTCTAATGATGTGCTGGTTTCCATTCTCCGCAGAATGGGGGTGTTTCTAATGATGTGCTTCTTTCCATTCTCCGCAGAATGGGGGTGTTTCTAATGATGTGCTTCTTTCCATTCTCCGCAGAATGGGGGTGTTTCTAATGATGTGCTTCTTTCCATTCTCCGCAGAATGGGGGTGTTTCTAATGATGTGCTTCTTTCCATTCTCCGCAGAATGGGGGTGTTTCTAATGATGTGCTGCTTTCCATTCTTCGCAGAATGGGGGTGTTTCTAATGATGTGCTTCTTTCCATTCTCTGCAGAATGGGGGTGTTTCTAATGATGTGCTTCTTTCCATTCTCCGCAGAATGGGGGTGTTTCTAATGATGTGCTGGTTTCCATTCTCCGCAGAATGGGGGTGTTTCTAATGATGTGCTTCTTTCCATTCTCCGCAGAATGGGGGTGTTTCTAATGATGTGCTTCTTTCCATTCTCTGCAGAATGGGGGTGTTTCTAATGATGTGCTGCTTTCCATTCTCCGCAGAATGGGGGTGTTTCTAATGATGTGCTTCTTTCCATTCTCTGCAGAATGGGGGTGTTTCTAATGATGTGCTGCTTTCCATTCTCCGCAGAATGGGGGTGTTTCTAATGATGTGCTTCTTTCCATTCTCTGCAGAATGGGGGTGTTTCTAATGATGTGCTGCTTTCCATTCTCCGCAGAATGGGGGTGTTTCTAATGATGTGCTTCTTTCCATTCTCCGCAGAATGGGGGTGTTTCTAATGATGTGCTTCTTTCCATTCTCCGCAGAATAGGGGTGTTTCTAATGATGTGCTGGTTTCCATTCTCCGCAGAATGGGGGTGTTTCTAATGATGTGCTTCTTTCCATTCTCCGCAGAATGGGGGTGTTTCTAATGATGTGCTTCTTTCCATTCTCCGCAGAATGGGGGTGTTTCTAATGATGTGCTTCTTTCCATTCTCCGCAGAATGGGGGTGTTTCTAATGATGTGCTGGTTTCCATTCTCCGCAGAATGGGGGTGTTTCTAATGATGTGCTGGTTTCCATTCTCCGCAGAATGGGGGTGTTTCTAATGATGTGCTTCTTTCCATTCTCCGCAGAATGGGGGTGTTTCTAATGATGTGCTTCTTTCCATTCTCCGCAGAATGGGGGTGTTTCTAATGATGTGCTTCTTTCCATTCTCTGCAGAATAGGGGTGTTTCTAATGATGTGCTGGTTTCCATTCTCCGCAGAATGGGGGTGTTTCTAATGATGTGCTTCTTTCCATTCTCCGCAGAATGGGGGTGTTTCTAATGATGTGCTTCTTTCCATTCTCCGCAGAATGGGGGTGTTTCTAATGATGTGCTTCTTTCCATTCTCCGCAGAATGGGGGTGTTTCTAATGATGTGCTGGTTTCCATTCTCCGCAGAATGGGGGTGTTTCTAATGATGTGCTGGTTTCCATTCTCCGCAGAATGGGGGTATTTCTTATGATGTGCTTCTTTCCATTCTCCGCAGAATGGGGGTGTTTCTAATGATGTGCTGGTTTCCATTCTCCGCAGAATGGGGGTGTTTCTAATGATGTGCTTCTTTCCATTCTCCGCAGAATGGGGGTGTTTCTAATGATGTGCTGGTTTCCATTCTCCGCAGAATAGGGGTGTTCTAATGATGTGCTGGTTTCCATTCTCCGTAGAATAGGGGGTGTTTCTAATGATGTGCTGGTTTCCATTCTCCGCAGAATGGGGGTGTTTCTAATGATGTGCTTCTTTCCATTCTCCGCAGAATGGGGGTGTTTCTAATGATGTGCTTCTTTCCATTCTCCGCAGAATGGGGGTGTTTCTAATGATGTGCTGGTTTCCATTCTCCGCAGAATGGGGGTGTTTCTAATGATGTGCTTCGTTCCATTCTCCGCAGAATGGGGGTGTTTCTAATGATGTGCTTCTTTCCATTCTCCGCAGAATGGGGGTGTTTCTAATGATGTGCTTCTTTCCATTCTCCGCAGAATGGGGGTGTTTCTAATGATGTGCTGGTTTCCATTCTCCGCAGAATGGGGGTGTTTCTAATGATGTGCTGGTTTCCATTCTCCGCAGAATGGGGGTGTTTCTAATGATGTGCTTCTTTCCATTCTCCGCAGAATGGGGGTGTTTCTAATGATGTGCTTCTTTCCATTCTCCGCAGAATGGGGGTGTTTCTAATGATGTGCTTCTTTCCATTCTCCGCAGAATAGGGGTGTTTCTAATGATGTGCTGGTTTCCATTCTCCGCAGAATGGGGGTGTTTCTAATGATGTGCTTCTTTCCATTCTCCGCAGAATGGGGGTGTTTCTAATGATGTGCTTCTTTCCATTCTCCGCAGAATGGGGGTGTTTCTAATGATGTGCTGGTTTCCATTCTCCGCAGAATGGGGGTGTTTCTAATGATGTGCTGGTTTCCATTCTCCGCAGAATGGGGGTGTTTCTAATGATGTGCTTCTTTCCATTCTCCGCAGAATGGGGGTGTTTCTAATGATGTGCTTCTTTCCATTCTCCGCAGAATGGGGGTGTTTCTAATGATGTGCTTCTTTCCATTCTCCGCAGAATGGGGGTGTTTCTAATGATGTGCTTCTTTCCATTCTCCGCAGAATGGGGGTGTTTCTAATGATGTGCTGGTTTCCATTCTCCGCAGAATGGGGGTGTTTCTAATGATGTGCTGGTTTCCATTCACCGCAGAATGGGGGTGTTTCTAATGATGTGCTGGTTTCCATTCTCCGCAGAATAGGGGTGTTTCTAATGATGTGCTGGTTTCCATTCTCCGCAGAATGGGGGTGTTTCTAATGATGTGCTGCTTTCCATTCTCCGCAGAATGGGGGTGTTTCTAATGATGTGCTTCTTTCCATTCTCCGCAGAATGGGGGTATTTCTAATGATGTGCTTCTTTCCATTCTCCGTAGAATGGGGGTGTTTCTAATGATGTGCTGGTTTCCATTCTCCGCAGAATAGGGGTGTTTCTAATGATGTGCTGGTTTCCATTCTCCGCAGAATGGGGGTGTTTCTAATGATGTGCTTCTTTCCATTCTCCGCAGAATGGGGGTGTTTCTAATGATGTGCTTCTTTCCATTCTCCGCAGAATGGGGGTGTTTCTAATGATGTGCTTCTTTCCATTCTCCGCAGAATGGAGGTGTTTCTAATGATGTGCTTCTTTCCATTCTCCGCAGAATGGGGGTGTTTCTAATGATGTGCTGGTTTCCATTCTCCGCAGAATAGGGGTGTTTCTAATGATGTGCTGGTTTCCATTCTCCGCAGAATGGGGGTGTTTCTAATGATGTGCTTCTTTCCATTCTCCGCGGAATGGGGGTGTTTCTAATGATGTGCTTCTTTCCATTCTCCGCAGAATGGGGGTGTTTCTAATGATGTGCTGGTTTCCATTCTCCACAGAATGGGGGTGTTTCTAATGATGTGCTTCTTTCCATTCTCCGCAGAATGGGGGTGTTTCTAATGATGTGCTGCTTTCCATTCTCCGCAGAATGGGGAGTGTTTCTAATGATGTGCTTCTTTCCATTCTCCGCAGAATGGGGGTGTTTCTAATGATGTGCTTCTTTCCATTCTCCGCAGAATGGGGGTGTTTCTAATGATGTGCTTCTTTCCATTCTCCGCAGAATGGGGGTGTTTCTAATGATGTGCTTCTTTCCATTCTCCGCAGAATGGAGGTGTTTCTAATGATGTGCTTCTTTCCATTCTCCGCAGAATGGGGGTGTTTCTAATGATGTGCTTCTTTCCATTCTCCGCAGAATGGGGGTGTTTCTAATGATGTGCTTCTTTCCATTCTCCGCAGAATGGGGGTGTTTCTAATGATGTGCTGGTTTCCATTCTCCGCAGAATGGGGGTGTTTCTAATAATGTGCTTCTTTCCATTCTCCGCAGAATGGGGGTGTTTCTAATGATGTGCTTCTTTCCATTCTCCGCAGAATGGGGGTGTTTCTAATGATGTGCTGGTTTCCATTCTCCGCAGAATGGGGGTGTTTCTAATGATGTGCTGCTTTCCATTCTCCGCAGAATGGGGGTGTTTCTAATGATGTGCTTCTTTCCATTCTCCGCAGAATGGGGGTGTTTCTAATGATGTGCTTCTTTCCATTCTCCGCAGAATAGGGGTGTTTCTAATGATGTGCTGGTTTCCATTCTCCGCAGAATGGGGGTGTTTCTAATGATGTGCTTCTTTCCATTCTCCGCAGAATGGGGGTGTTTCTAATGATGTGCTTCTTTCCATTCTCCGCAGAATGGGGGTGTTTCTAATGATGTGCTGGTTTCCATTCTCCGCAGAATGGGGGTGTTTCTAATGATGTGCTGGTTTCCATTCTCCGCAGAATGGGGGTGTTTCTAATGATGTGCTTCTTTCCATTCTCCGCAGAATGGGGGTGTTTCTAATGATGTGCTTCTTTCCATTCTCCGCAGAATGGGGGTGTTTCTAATGATGTGCTTCTTTCCATTCTCCGCAGAATGGGGGTGTTTCTAATGATGTGCTTCTTTCCATTCTCCGCAGAATGGGGGTGTTTCTAATGATGTGCTGGTTTCCATTCTCCGCAGAATGGGGGTGTTTCTAATGATGTGCTGGTTTCCATTCACCGCAGAATGGGGGTGTTTCTAATGATGTGCTGGTTTCCATTCTCCGCAGAATAGGGGTGTTTCTAATGATGTGCTGGTTTCCATTCTCCGCAGAATGGGGGTGTTTCTAATGATGTGCTGCTTTCCATTCTCCGCAGAATGGGGGTGTTTCTAATGATGTGCTTCTTTCCATTCTCCGCAGAATGGGGGTATTTCTAATGATGTGCTTCTTTCCATTCTCCGTAGAATGGGGGTGTTTCTAATGATGTGCTGGTTTCCATTCTCCGCAGAATAGGGGTGTTTCTAATGATGTGCTGGTTTCCATTCTCCGCAGAATGGGGGTGTTTCTAATGATGTGCTTCTTTCCATTCTCCGCAGAATGGGGGTGTTTCTAATGATGTGCTTCTTTCCATTCTCCGCAGAATGGGGGTGTTTCTAATGATGTGCTTCTTTCCATTCTCCGCAGAATGGAGGTGTTTCTAATGATGTGCTTCTTTCCATTCTCCGCAGAATGGGGGTGTTTCTAATGATGTGCTGGTTTCCATTCTCCGCAGAATAGGGGTGTTTCTAATGATGTGCTGGTTTCCATTCTCCGCAGAATGGGGGTGTTTCTAATGATGTGCTTCTTTCCATTCTCCGCGGAATGGGGGTGTTTCTAATGATGTGCTTCTTTCCATTCTCCGCAGAATGGGGGTGTTTCTAATGATGTGCTGGTTTCCATTCTCCACAGAATGGGGGTGTTTCTAATGATGTGCTTCTTTCCATTCTCCGCAGAATGGGGGTGTTTCTAATGATGTGCTGCTTTCCATTCTCCGCAGAATGGGGAGTGTTTCTAATGATGTGCTTCTTTCCATTCTCCGCAGAATGGGGGTGTTTCTAATGATGTGCTTCTTTCCATTCTCCGCAGAATGGGGGTGTTTCTAATGATGTGCTTCTTTCCATTCTCCGCAGAATGGGGGTGTTTCTAATGATGTGCTTCTTTCCATTCTCCGCAGAATGGAGGTGTTTCTAATGATGTGCTTCTTTCCATTCTCCGCAGAATGGGGGTGTTTCTAATGATGTGCTTCTTTCCATTCTCCGCAGAATGGGGGTGTTTCTAATGATGTGCTTCTTTCCATTCTCCGCAGAATGGGGGTGTTTCTAATGATGTGCTGGTTTCCATTCTCCGCAGAATAGGGGTGTTTCTAATGATGTGCTTCTTTCCATTCTCCGCAGAATGGGGGTGTTTCTAATGATGTGCTGGTTTCCATTCTCCGCAGAATGGGGGTGTTTCTAATAATGTGCTTCTTTCCATTCTCCGCAGAATGGGGGTGTTTCTAATGATGTGCTGGTTTCCATTCTCCGCAGAATAGGGGTGTTTCTAATGATGTGCTTCTTTCCATTCTCCGCAGAATGGGGGTGTTTCTAATGATGTGCTGGTTTCCATTCTCCGCAGAATGGGGGTGTTTCTAATAATGTGCTTCTTTCCATTCTCCGCAGAATGGGGGTGTTTCTAATGATGTGCTTCTTTCCATTCTCCGCAGAATGGGGGTGTTTCTAATGATGTGCTGGTTTCCATTCTCCGCAGAATGGGGGTGTTTCTAATGATGTGCTGCTTTCCATTCTCCGCAGAATGGGGTGTTTCTAATGATGTGCTGGTTTCCATTCTCCGCAGAATGGGGGTGTTTCTAATGATGTGCTTCTTTCCATTCTCCGCAGAATGGGGGTGTTTCTAATGATGTGCTTCTTTCCATTCTCCGCAGAATGGGGGTGTTTCTAATGATGTGCTGCTTTCCATTCTCCGCAGAATGGGGGTGTTTCTAATGATGTGCTGGTTTCCATTCTCCGCAGAATGGGGGTGTTTCTAATGATGTGCTTCTTTCCATTCTCCGCAGAATGGGGGTGTTTCTAATGATGTGCTGCTTTCCATTCTCCGCAGAATGGGGGTGTTTCTAATGATGTGCTGGTTTCCATTCTCCGCAGAATGGGGGTGTTTCTAATGATGTGCTTCTTTCCATTCTCCGCAGAATGGGGGTGTTTCTAATGATGTGCTTCTTTCCATTCTCTGCAGAATGGGGGTGTTTCTAATGATGTGCTGCTTTCCATTCTCCGCAGAATGGGGGTGTTTCTAATGATGTGCTTCTTTCCATTCTCCGCAGAATGGGGGTGTTTCTAATGATGTGCTGCTTTCCATTCTCCGCAGAATGGGGGTGTTTCTAATGATGTGCTTCTTTCCATTCTCCGCAGAATGGGGGTGTTTCTAATGATGTGCTTCTTTCCATTCTCTGCAGAATGGGGGTGTTTCTAATGATGTACTTCTTTCCATTCTCCGCAGAATGGGGGTGTTTCTAATGATGTGCTTCTTTCCATTCTCCGCAGAATGGGGGTGTTTCTAATGATGTGCTTCTTTCCATTCTCCGCAGAATGGGGGTGTTTCTAATGATGTGCTTCTTTCCATTCTCCGCAGAATGGGGGTGTTTCTAATGATGTGCTTCTTTCCATTCTCCGCAGAATGGGGGTGTTTCTAATGATGTACTTCTTTCCATTCTCCGCAGAATGGGAGTGTTTCTAATGATGTGCTTATTTCCATTCTCCGCAGAATGGGGGTGTTTCTAATGATGTGCTTCTTTCCATTCTCCGCAGAATGGGGGTGTTTCTAATGATGTGCTGCTTTCCATTCTCCGCAGAATGGGGGTGTTTCTAATGATGTGCTTCTTTCCATTCTCCACAGAATGGGGGTGTTTCTAATGATGTGCTGGTTTCCATTTTCCGCAGAATGGGGGTGTTTCTAATGATGTGCTGGTTTCCATTCTCCGCAGAATGGGGGTGTTTCTAATGATGTGCTTCTTTCCATTCTCCGCAGAATGGGGGTGTTTCTAATGATGTGCTGCTTTCCATTCTCCGCAGAATGGGGGTGTTTCTAATGATGTGCTTCTTTCCATTCTCCGCAGAATGGGGGTGTTTCTAATGATGTGCTGGTTTCCATTCTCCGCAGAATGGGGGTGTTTCTAATGATGTGCTTCTTTCCATTCTCCGCAGAATGGGGGTGTTTCTAATGATGTGCTGGTTTCCATTCTCCGCAGAATGGGGGTGTTTCTAATGATGTGCTTCTTTCCATTCTCCGCAGAATGGGGGTGTTTCTAATGATGTGCTTCTTTCCATTCTCCGCAGAATGGGGGTGTTTCTAATGATGTGCTGGTTTCCATTCTCCGCAGAATGGGGGTGTTTCTAATGATGTGCTTCTTTCCATTCTCCGCAGAATGGGGTTGTTTCTAATGATGTGCTTCTTTCCATTCTCCGCAGAATGGGGGTGTTTCTAATGATGTGCTTCTTTCCATTCTCCGCAGAATGGGGGTGTTTCTAATGATGTGCTTCTTTCCATTCTCCGCAGAATGGGGGTGTTTCTAATGATGTGCTTCTTTCCATTCTCCGCAGAATGGGGGTGTTTCTAATGATGTGCTTCTTTCCATTCTCCGCAGAATGGGGGTGTTTCTAATGATGTGCTGGTTTCCATTCTCCGCAGAATAGGGGTGTTTCTAATGATGTGCTGGTTTCCATTCTCCGCAGAATGGGGGTGTTTCTAATGATGTGCTTCTTTCCATTCTCCGCAGAATGGGGGTGTTTCTAATGATGTGCTTCTTTCCATTCTCCGCAGAATGGGGGTGTTTCTAATGATGTGCTGGTTTCCATTCTCCGCAGAATGGGGGTGTTTCTAATGATGTGCTTCTTTCCATTCTCCGCAGAATGGGGGTGTTTCTAATGATGTGCTGCTTTCCATTCTCCGCAGAATGGGGAGTGTTTCTAATGATGTGCTTCTTTCCATTCGCCGCAGAATGGGGGTGTTTCTAATGATGTGCTGGTTTCCATTCTCCGCAGAATAGGGGTGTTTCTAATGATGTGCTGCTTTCCATTCTCCGCAGAATGGGGAGTGTTTCTAATGATGTGCTTCTTTCCATTCTCCGCAGAATGGGGGTGTTTCTAATGATGTGCTGGTTTCCATTCTCCGCAGAATAGGGGTGTTTCTAATGATGTGCTTCTTTCCATTCTCCGCAGAATGGGGGTGTTTCTAATGATGTGCTTCTTTCCATTCTCCGCAGAATGGGGGTGTTTCTAATGATGTGCTGCTTTCCATTCTCCGCAGAATGGGGGTGTTTCTAATGATGTGCTGGTTTCCATTCTCCGCAGAATGGGGGTGTTTCTAATGATGTGCTGGTTTCCATTCTCCGCAGAATGGGGGTGTTTCTAATGATGTGCTGGTTTCCATTCTCCGTAGAATAGGGGTGTTTCTAATGATGTGCTGGTTTCCATTCTCCGCAGAATGGGGGTGTTTCTAATGATGTGCTTCTTTCCATTCTCCGCAGAATGGGGGTGTTTCTAATGATGTGCTTCTTTCCATTCTCCGCAGAATGGGGGTGTTTCTAATGATGTTCTTCTCCATTCTCCCGCAGAATGGGGGTGTTTCTAATGATGTGCTTCTTTCCATTCTCCGCAGAATGGGGGTGTTTCTAATGATGTGCTTCTTTCCATTCTCCGCAGAATGGGGGTGTTTCTAATGATGTGCTTCTTTCCATTCTCCGCAGAATGGGGGTGTTTCTAATGATGTGCTGGTTTCCATTCTCCGCCAGAATGGGGGTGTTTCTAATGATGTGCTTCTTTCCATTCTCCGCAGAATGGGGGTGTTTCTAATGATGTGCTGGTTTCCATTCTCCGCAGAATGGGGGTGTTTCTAATGATGTGCTTCTTTCCATTCTCCGCAGAATGGGGGTGTTTCTAATGATGTGCTGGTTTCCATTCTCCGCAGAATGGGGTTGTTTCTAATGATGTGCTTCTTTCCATTCTCCGCAGAATGGGGGTGTTTCTAATGATGTGCTTCTTTCCATTCTCCGCAGAATGGGGGTGTTTCTAATGATGTGCTTCTTTCCATTCTCCGCAGAATGGGGGTGTTTCTAATGATGTGCTTCTTTCCATTCTCCGCAGAATGGGGGTGTTTCTAATGATGTGCTGGTTTCCATTCTCCGCAGAATAGGGGTGTTTCTAATGATGTGCTGGTTTCCATTCTCCGCAGAATGGGGGTGTTTCTAATGATGTGCTTCTTTCCATTCTCCGCAGAATGGGGGTGTTTCTAATGATGTGCTTCTTTCCATTCTCCGCAGAATGGGGGTGTTTCTAATGATGTGCTGGTTTCCATTCTCCGCAGAATGGGGGTGTTTCTAATGATGTGCTTCTTTCCATTCTCCGCAGAATGGGGGTGTTTCTAATGATGTGCTGCTTTCCATTCTCCGCAGAATGGGGAGTGTTTCTAATGATGTGCTTCTTTCCATTCTCCGCAGAATGGGGGTGTTTCTAATGATGTGCTGGTTTCCATTCTCCGCAGAATAGGGGTGTTTCTAATGATGTGCTTCTTTCCATTCTCCGCAGAATGGGGGTGTTTCTAATGATGTGCTTCTTTCCATTCTCCGCAGAATGGGGGTGTTTCTAATGATGTGCTGCTTTCCATTCTCCGCAGAATGGGGGTGTTTCTAATGATGTGCTGGTTTCCATTCTCCGCAGAATGGGGGTGTTTCTAATGATGTGCTGGTTTCCATTCTCCGCAGAATGGGGGTGTTTCTAATGATGTGCTGGTTTCCATTCTCCGCAGAATAGGGGTGTTTCTAATGATGTGCTGGTTTCCATTCTCCGCAGAATGGGGGTGTTTCTAATGATGTGCTTCTTTCCATTCTCGCAGAATGGGGGTGTTTCTAATGATGTGCTGCTTTCCATTCTCCGCAGAATGGGGGTGTTTCTAATGATGTGCTTCTTTCCATTCTCCGCAGAATGGGGGTGTTTCTAATGATGTGCTGGTTTCCATTCTCCGCAGAATGGGGGTGTTTCTAATGATGTGCTTCTTTCCATTCTCCGCAGAATGGGGGTGTTTCTAATGATGTGCTTCTTTCCATTCTCCGCAGAATGGGGGTGTTTCTAATGATGTACTTCTTTCCATTCTCCGCAGAATGGGGGTGTTTCTAATGATGTGCTTCTTTCCATTCTCCGCAGAATGGGGGTGTTTCTAATGATGTGCTTCTTTCCATTCTCCGCAGAATGGGGGTGTTTCTAATGATGTGCTGCTTTCCATTCTCCGCAGAATGGGGGTGTTTCTAATGATGTGCTTCTTTCCATTCTCCGCAGAATGGGGGTGTTTCTAATGATGTGCTTCTTTCCATTCTCCGCAGAATGGGGGTGTTTCTAATGATGTGCTGCTTTCCATTCTCCGCAGAATGGGGGTGTTTCTAATGATGTGCTTCTTTCCATTCTCCGCAGAATGGGGGTGTTTCCAATGATGTGCTTCTTTCCATTCTCCGCAGAATAGGGGTGTTTCTAATGATGTGCTGGTTTCCATTCTCCGCAGAATGGGGGTGTTTCTAATGATGTGCTGCTTTCCATTCTCCGCAGAATGGGGGTGTTTCTAATGATGTGCTTCTTTCCATTCTCCGCAGAATGGGGGTGTTTCTAATGATGTGCTTCTTTCCATTCTCCGCAGAATGGGGGTGTTTCTAATGATGTGCTGCTTTCCATTCTCCGCAGAATGGGGTGTTTCTAATGATGTGCTTCTTTCCATTCTCCGCAGAATGGGGGTGTTTCTAATGATGTGCTTCTTTCCATTCTCCGCAGAATGGGGGTGTTTCTAATGATGTGCTTCTTTCCATTCTCCGCAGAATGGGGGTGTTTCTAATGATGTGCTGGTTTCCATTCTCCGCAGAATGGGGGTGTTTCTAATGATGTGCTGGTTTCCATTCTCCCGCAGAATGGGGGTGTTTCTAATGATGTGCTTCTTTCCATTCTCCGCAGAATGGGGGTGTTTCTAATGATGTGCTGGTTTCCATTCTCCGCAGAATGGGGGTGTTTCTAATGATGTGCTTCTTTCCATTCTCCACAGAATGGTGGTGTTTCTAATGATGTGCTGGTTTCCATTCTCCGCAGAATGGGGGTGTTTCTAATGATGTGCTTCTTTCCATTCTCCGCAGAATGGGGGTGTTTCTAATGATGTGCTTCTTTCCATTCTCCGCAGAATGGGGGTGTTTCTAATGATGTGCTGGTTTCCATTCTCCGCAGAATGGGGGTGTTTCTAATGATGTGCTTCTTTCCATTCTCCGCAGAATGGGGGTGTTTCTAATGATGTGCTTCTTTCCATTCTCCGCAGAATGGGGGTGTTTCTAATGATGTGCTTCTTTCCATTCTCCGCAGAATGGGGGTGTTTCTAATGATGTGCTGCTTTCCATTCTCCGCAGAATGGGGGTGTTTCTAATGTTGTGCTTCTTTCCATTCTCCGCAGAATGGGGGTGTTTCTAATGATGTGCTGGTTTCCATTCTCCGCAGAATGGGGGTGTTTCTAATGATGTGCTTCTTTCCATTCTCCGCAGAATGGGGGTGTTTCTAATGATGTGCTTCTTTCCATTCTCCGCAGAATGGGGTGTTTCTAATGATGTGCTTCTTTCCATTCTCCGCAGAATGGGGGTGTTTCTAATGATGTGCTGGTTTCCATTCTCCGCAGAATGGGGGTGTTTCTAATGATGTGCTTCTTTCCATTCTCCCCAGAATGGGGGTGTTTCTAATGATGTGCTGGTTTCCATTCTCCGCAGAATGGGGGTGTTTCTAATGATGTGCTTCTTTCCATTCTCCGCAGAATGGGGGTGTTTCTAATGATGTGCTGGTTTCCATTCTCCCCAGAATGGGGGTGTTTCTAATGATGTGCTTCTTTCCATTCTCCGCAGAATGGGGGTGTTTCTAATGATGTGCTTCTTTCCATTCTCCGCAGAATGGGGGTGTTTCTAATGATGTGCTTCTTTCCATTCTCCGCAGAATGGGGGTGTTTCTAATGATGTGCTTCTTTCCATTCTCCGCAGAATGGGGTGTTTCTAATGATGTGCTGCTTTCCATTCTCCGCAGAATGGGGGTGTTTCTAATGATGTGCTTCTTTCCATTCTCCGCAGAATGGGGGTGTTTCTAATGATGTGCTTCTTTCCATTCTCCGCAGAATGGGGGTGTTTCTAATGATGTGCTTCTTTCCATTCACCGCAGAATGGGGGTGTTTCTAATGATGTGCTGCTTTCCATTCTCCGCAGAATGGGGGTGTTTCTAATGATGTGCTGGTTTCCATTCTCCGCAGAATAGGGGTGTTTCTAATGATGTGCTGGTTTCCATTCTCCGCAGAATGGGGGTGTTTCTAATGATGTGCTTCTTTCCATTCTCCGCAGAATGGGGGTGTTTCTAATGATGTGCTTCTTTCCATTCTCCGCAGAATGGGGGTGTTTCTAATGATGTGCTGGTTTCCATTCTCCGCAGAATGGGGGTGTTTCTAATGATGTGCTGGTTTCCATTCTCCGCAGAATGGGGGTGTTTCTAATGATGTGCTTCTTTCCATTCTCCGCAGAATGGGAGTGTTTCTAATGATGTGCTTTTTTCCATTCTCCGCAGAATGGGGGTGTTTCTAATGATGTGCTGGTTTCCATTCTCCGCAGAATGGGGGTGTTTCTAATGATGTGCTTCTTTCCATTCTCCGCAGAATGGGAGTGTTTCTAATGATGTGCTTTTTTCCATTCTCCGCAGAATGGGGGTGTTTCTAATGATGTGCTTCTTTCCATTCTCCGCAGAATGGGGGTGTTTCTAATGATGTGCTTCTTTCCATTCTCCGCAGAATGGGGGTGTTTCTAATGATGTGCTTCTTTCTATTCTCCGCAGAATGGGGGTGTTTCTAATGATGTGCTGGTTTCCATTCTCCGCAGAATGGGGGTGTTTCTAATGATGTGCTTCTTTCCATTCTCCGCAGAATGGGGGTGTTTCTAATGATGTGCTTCTTTCCATTCTCCGCAGAATAGGGGTGTTTCTAATGATGTGCTTCTTTCCATTCTCCGCAGAATGGGGGTGTTTGTAATGATGTGCTTCTTTCCATTCTCCGCAGAATGGGGGTGTTTCTAATGATGTGCTGGTTTCCATTCTCCGCAGAATGGGGGTGTTTCTAATGATGTGCTTCTTTCCATTCTCCGCAGAATGGGGGTGTTTCTAATGATGTGCTTCTTTCCATTCTCCGCAGAATGGGGGTGGTTCTAATGATGTGCTTCTTTCCATTCTCCGCAGAATGGGGGTGTTTCTAATGATGTGCTTCTTTCCATTCTCCGCAGAATGGGGGTGTTTCTAATGATGTGCTGGTTTCCATTCTCCGCAGAATGGGGGTGTTTCTAATGATGTGCTTCTTTCCATTCTCCGCAGAATGGGGGTGTTTCTAATGATGTGCTTCTTTCCATTCTCCGCAGAATGGGGGTGTTTCTAAAGATGTGCTTCTTTCCATTCTCCGCAGAATAGGGGTGTTTCTAATGATGTGCTGGTTTCCATTCTCCGCAGAATGGGGGTGTTTCTAATGATGTGCTGCTTTCCATTCTCCGCAGAATGGGGGTGTTTCTAATGATGTGCTTCTTTCCATTCTCCGCAGAATGGGGGTGTTTCTAACGATGTGCTTCTTTCCATTCTCCGCAGAATGGGGGTGTTTCTAACGATGTGCTTCTTTCCATTCTCCGCAGAATGGGGGTGTTTCTAATGATGTGCTGGTTTCCATTCTCCGCAGAATGGGGGTGTTTCTAATGATGTGCTGGTTTCCATTCTCCGCAGAATGGGGGTGTTTCTAATGATGTGCTGGTTTCCATTCTCCGCAGAATGGGGGTGTTTCTAATGATGTGCTGGTTTCCATTCTCCGCAGAATAGGGGTGTTTCTAATGATGTGCTGGTTTCCATTCTCCGCAGAATGGGGGTGTTTCTAATGATGTGCTGGTTTCCATTCTCCGCAGAATGGGGGTGTTTCTAATGATGTGCTTCTTTCCATTCTCCGCAGAATGGGGTGTTTCTAATGATGTGCTGCTTTCCATTCTCCGCAGAATGGGGGTGTTTCTAATGATGTGCTTCTTTCCATTCTCCGCAGAATGGGGGTGTTTCTAATGATGTGCTGCTTTCCATTCTCCGCAGAATGGGGGTGTTTCTAATGATGTGCTTCTTTCCATTCTCCGCAGAATGGGGGTGTTTCTAATGATGTGCTGGTTTCCATTCTCCGCAGAATGGGGGTGTTTCTAATGATGTGCTTCTTTCCATTCTCCGCAGAATGGGGGTGTTTCTAATGATGTGCTTCTTTCCATTCTCCGCAGAATGGGGGTGTTTCTAATGATGTACTTCTTTCCATTCTCCGCAGAATGGGGGTGTTTCTAATGATGTGCTTCTTTCCATTCTCCGCAGAATGGGGGTGTTTCTAATGATGTGCTTCTTTCCATTCTCCGCAGAATGGGGGTGTTTCTAATGATGTGCTGCTTTCCATTCTCCGCAGAATGGGGGTGTTTCTAATGATGTGCTTCTTTCCATTCTCCGCAGAATGGGGGTGTTTCTAATGATGTGCTTCTTTCCATTCTCCGCAGAATGGGGGTGTTTCTAATGATGTGCTGCTTTCCATTCTCCGCAGAATGGGGGTGTTTCTAATGATGTGCTTCTTTCCATTCTCCGCAGAATGGGGGTGTTTCCAATGATGTGCTTCTTTCCATTCTCCGCAGAATAGGGGTGTTTCTAATGATGTGCTGGTTTCCATTCTCCGCAGAATGGGGGTGTTTCTAATGATGTGCTGCTTTCCATTCTCCGCAGAATGGGGGTGTTTCTAATGATGTGCTTCTTTCCATTCTCCGCAGAATGGGGGTGTTTCTAATGATGTGCTTCTTTCCATTCTCCGCAGAATGGGGGTGTTTCTAATGATGTGCTGCTTTCCATTCTCCGCAGAATGGGGGTGTTTCTAATGATGTGCTTCTTTCCATTCTCCGCAGAATGGGGGTGTTTCTAATGATGTGCTTCTTTCCATTCTCCGCAGAATGGGGGTGTTTCTAATGATGTGCTTCTTTCCATTCTCCGCAGAATGGGGGTGTTTCTAATGATGTGCTGGTTTCCATTCTCCGCAGAATGGGGGTGTTTCTAATGATGTGCTGGTTTCCATTCTCCGCAGAATGGGGGTGTTTCTAATGATGTGCTTCTTTCCATTCTCCGCAGAATGGGGGTGTTTCTAATGATGTGCTGGTTTCCATTCTCCGCAGAATGGGGGTGTTTCTAATGATGTGCTTCTTTCCATTCTCCACAGAATGGTGGTGTTTCTAATGATGTGCTGGTTTCCATTCTCCGCAGAATGGGGGTGTTTCTAATGATGTGCTTCTTTCCATTCTCCGCAGAATGGGGGTGTTTCTAATGATGTGCTTCTTTCCATTCTCCGCAGAATGGGGGTGTTTCTAATGATGTGCTGGTTTCCATTCTCCGCAGAATGGGGGTGTTTCTAATGATGTGCTTCTTTCCATTCTCCGCAGAATGGGGGTGTTTCTAATGATGTGCTTCTTTCCATTCTCCGCAGAATGGGGGTGTTTCTAATGATGTGCTTCTTTCCATTCTCCGCAGAATGGGGGTGTTTCTAATGATGTGCTGCTTTCCATTCTCCGCAGAATGGGGGTGTTTCTAATGTTGTGCTTCTTTCCATTCTCCGCAGAATGGGGGTGTTTCTAATGATGTGCTGGTTTCCATTCTCCGCAGAATGGGGGTGTTTCTAATGATGTGCTTCTTTCCATTCTCCGCAGAATGGGGGTGTTTCTAATGATGTGCTTCTTTCCATTCTCCGCAGAATGGGGTGTTTCTAATGATGTGCTTCTTTCCATTCTCCGCAGAATGGGGGTGTTTCTAATGATGTGCTGGTTTCCATTCTCCGCAGAATGGGGGTGTTTCTAATGATGTGCTTCTTTCCATTCTCCCCAGAATGGGGGTGTTTCTAATGATGTGCTGGTTTCCATTCTCCGCAGAATGGGGGTGTTTCTAATGATGTGCTTCTTTCCATTCTCCGCAGAATGGGGGTGTTTCTAATGATGTGCTGGTTTCCATTCTCCCCAGAATGGGGGTGTTTCTAATGATGTGCTTCTTTCCATTCTCCGCAGAATGGGGGTGTTTCTAATGATGTGCTTCTTTCCATTCTCCGCAGAATGGGGGTGTTTCTAATGATGTGCTTCTTTCCATTCTCCGCAGAATGGGGGTGTTTCTAATGATGTGCTTCTTTCCCATTCTCCGCAGAATGGGGGTGTTTCTAATGATGTGCTGCTTTCCATTCTCCGCAGAATGGGGGTGTTTCTAATGATGTGCTTCTTTCCATTCTCCGCAGAATGGGGGTGTTTCTAATGATGTGCTTCTTTCCATTCTCCGCAGAATGGGGGTGTTTCTAATGATGTGCTTCTTTCCATTCACCGCAGAATGGGGGTGTTTCTAATGATGTGCTGCTTTCCATTCTCCGCAGAATGGGGGTGTTTCTAATGATGTGCTGGTTTCCATTCTCCGCAGAATAGGGGTGTTTCTAATGATGTGCTGGTTTCCATTCTCCGCAGAATGGGGGTGTTTCTAATGATGTGCTTCTTTCCATTCTCCGCAGAATGGGGGTGTTTCTAATGATGTGCTTCTTTCCATTCTCCGCAGAATGGGGGTGTTTCTAATGATGTGCTGGTTTCCATTCTCCGCAGAATGGGGGTGTTTCTAATGATGTGCTTCTTTCCATTCTCCGCAGAATGGGGGTGTTTCTAATGATGTGCTGGTTTCCATTCTCCGCAGAATGGGGGTGTTTCTAATGATGTGCTTCTTTCCATTCTCCGCAGAATGGGAGTGTTTCTAATGATGTGCTTTTTTCCATTCTCCGCAGAATGGGGGTGTTTCTAATGATGTGCTGGTTTCCATTCTCCGCAGAATGGGGGTGTTTCTAATGATGTGCTTCTTTCCATTCTCCGCAGAATGGGGGTGTTTCTAATGATGTGCTTCTTTCCATTCTCCGCAGAATGGGGGTGTTTCTAATGATGTGCTTCTTTCTATTCTCCGCAGAATGGGGGTGTTTCTAATGATGTGCTGGTTTCCATTCTCCGCAGAATGGGGGTGTTTCTAATGATGTGCTTCTTTCCATTCTCCGCAGAATGGGGGTGTTTCTAATGATGTGCTTCTTTCCATTCTCCGCAGAATAGGGGTGTTTCTAATGATGTGCTTCTTTCCATTCTCCGCAGAATGGGGGTGTTTGTAATGATGTGCTTCTTTCCATTCTCCGCAGAATGGGGGTGTTTCTAATGATGTGCTGGTTTCCATTCTCCGCAGAATGGGGGTGTTTCTAATGATGTGCTGGTTTCCATTCTCCGCAGAATGGGGGTGTTTCTAATGATGTGCTGGTTTCCATTCTCCGCAGAATAGGGGTGTTTCTAATGATGTGCTGGTTTCCATTCTCCGCAGAATGGGGGTGTTTCTAATGATGTGCTGGTTTCCATTCTCCGCAGAATGGGGGTGTTTCTAATGATGTGCTTCTTTCCATTCTCCGCAGAATGGGGGTGTTTCTAATGATGTGCTGCTTTCCATTCTCCGCAGAATGGGGGTGTTTCTAATGATGTGCTTCTTTCCATTCTCCGCAGAATGGGGGTGTTTCTAATGATGTGCTGCTTTCCATTCTCCGCAGAATGGGGGTGTTTCTAATGATGTGCTTCTTTCCATTCTCCGCAGAATGGGGGTGTTTCTAATGATGTGCTGGTTTCCATTCTCCGCAGAATGGGGGTGTTTCTAATGATGTGCTTCTTTCCATTCTCCGCAGAATGGGGGTGTTTCTAATGATGTGCTTCTTTCCATTCTCCGCAGAATGGGGGTGTTTCTAATGATGTACTTCTTTCCATTCTCCGCAGAATGGGGGTGTTTCTAATGATGTGCTTCTTTCCATTCTCCGCAGAATGGGGGTGTTTCTAATGATGTGCTTCTTTCCATTCTCCGCAGAATGGGGGTGTTTCTAATGATGTGCTGCTTTCCATTCTCCGCAGAATGGGGGTGTTTCTAATGATGTGCTTCTTTCCATTCTCCGCAGAATGGGGGTGTTTCTAATGATGTGCTTCTTTCCATTCTCCGCAGAATGGGGGTGTTTCTAATGATGTGCTGCTTTCCATTCTCCGCAGAATGGGGGTGTTTCTAATGATGTGCTTCTTTCCATTCTCCGCAGAATGGGGGTGTTTCCAATGATGTGCTTCTTTCCATTCTCCGCAGAATAGGGGTGTTTCTAATGATGTGCTGGTTTCCATTCTCCGCAGAATGGGGGTGTTTCTAATGATGTGCTGCTTTCCATTCTCCGCAGAATGGGGGTGTTTCTAATGATGTGCTTCTTTCCATTCTCCGCAGAATGGGGGTGTTTCTAATGATGTGCTTCTTTCCATTCTCCGCAGAATGGGGGTGTTTCTAATGATGTGCTGCTTTCCATTCTCCGCAGAATGGGGGTGTTTCTAATGATGTGCTTCTTTCCATTCTCCGCAGAATGGGGGTGTTTCTAATGATGTGCTTCTTTCCATTCTCCGCAGAATGGGGGTGTTTCTAATGATGTGCTTCTTTCCATTCTCCGCAGAATGGGGGTGTTTCTAATGATGTGCTGGTTTCCATTCTCCGCAGAATGGGGGTGTTTCTAATGATGTGCTGGTTTCCATTCTCCGCAGAATGGGGGTGTTTCTAATGATGTGCTTCTTTCCATTCTCCGCAGAATGGGGGTGTTTCTAATGATGTGCTGGTTTCCATTCTCCGCAGAATGGGGGTGTTTCTAATGATGTGCTTCTTTCCATTCTCCACAGAATGGTGGTGTTTCTAATGATGTGCTGGTTTCCATTCTCCGCAGAATGGGGGTGTTTCTAATGATGTGCTTCTTTCCATTCTCCGCAGAATGGGGGTGTTTCTAATGATGTGCTTCTTTCCATTCTCCGCAGAATGGGGGTGTTTCTAATGATGTGCTTCTTTCCATTCTCCGCAGAATGGGGGTGTTTCTAATGATGTGCTGGTTTCCATTCTCCGCAGAATGGGGGTGTTTCTAATGATGTGCTGGTTTCCATTCTCCGCAGAATGGGGGTGTTTCTAATGATGTGCTTCTTTCCATTCTCCGCAGAATGGGGGTGTTTCTAATGATGTGCTGGTTTCCATTCTCCGCAGAATGGAAAGAAGCACATCATTAGAAACACCCCCATTCTGCGGAGAATGGAAAGAAGCACATCATTAGAAACACCCCCATTCTGCGGAGAATGGAAAGAAGCACATCATTAGAAACACCCCCATTCTGCGGAGAATGGAAACCAGCACATCATTAGAAACACCCCCATTCTGCGGAGAATGGAAAGAAGCACATCATTAGAAACACCCCCATTCTGCGGAGAATGGAAAGAAGCACATCATTAGAAACACCCCCATTCTGCGGAGAATGGAAACCAGCACATCATTAGAAACACCACCATTCTGTGGAGAATGGAAAGAAGCACATCATTAGAAACACCCCCATTCTGCGGAGAATGGAAACCAGCACATCATTAGAAACACCCCCATTCTGCGGAGAATGGAAAGAAGCACATCATTAGAAACACCCCCATTCTGCGGAGAATGGAAACCAGCACATCATTAGAAACACCCCCATTCTGCGGAGAATGGAAACCAGCACATCATTAGAAACACCCCCATTCTGCGGAGAATGGAAAGAAGCACATCATTAGAAACACCCCCATTCTGCGGAGAATGGAAAGAAGCACATCATTAGAAACACCCCCATTCTGCGGAGAATGGAAAGAAGCACATCATTAGAAACACCCCCATTCTGCGGAGAATGGAAAGCAGCACATCATTAGAAACACCCCCATTCTGCGGAGAATGGAAAGAAGCACATCATTAGAAACACCCCCATTCTGCGGAGAATGGAAAGAAGCACATCATTAGAAACACCCCCATTCTGCGGAGAATGGAAAGCAGCACATCATTAGAAACACCCCCATTCTGCGGAGAATGGAAACCAGCACATCATTAGAAACACCCCTATTCTGCGGAGAATGGAAAGAAGCACATCATTGGAAACACCCCCATTCTGCGGAGAATGGAAAGAAGCACATCATTAGAAACACCCCCATTCTGCGGAGAATGGAAAGCAGCACATCATTAGAAACACCCCCATTCTGCGGAGAATGGAAAGAAGCACATCATTAGAAACACCCCCATTCTGCGGAGAATGGAAAGAAGCACATCTTAGAAACACCCCCATTCTGCGGAGAATGGAAAGCAGCACATCATTAGAAACACCCCCCATTCTGCGGAGAATGGAAAGAAGCACATCATTAGAAACACCCCCATTCTGCGGAGAATGGAAAGAAGCACATCATTAGAAACACCCCCATTCTGCGGAGAATGGAAAGAAGTACATCATTAGAAACACCCCCATTCTGCGGAGAATGGAAAGAAGCACATCAATAGAAACACCCCCATTCTGCGGAGAATGGAAAGAAGCACATCATTAGAAACACCCCCATTCTGCGGAGAATGGAAACCAGCACATCATTAGAAACACCCCCATTCTGCGGAGAATGGAAAGAAGCACATCATTAGAAACACCCCCATTCTGCGGAGAATGGAAAGCAGCACATCATTAGAAACACCCCCATTCTGCGGAGAATGGAAAGAAGCACATCATTAGAAACACCCCCATTCTGCGGAGAATGGAAAGCAGCACATCATTAGAAACACCCCCATTCTGCGGAGAATGGAAAGAAGCACATCATAGAAACACCCCATTCTGCGGAGAATGGAAACCAGCACATCATTAGAAACACCCCCATTCTGCGGAGAATGGAAACCAGCACATCATTAGAAACACCCCCTATTCTGCGGAGAATGGAAACCAGCACATCATTAGAAACACCCCCATTCTGCGGAGAATGGAAACCAGCACATCATTAGAAACACCCCCATTCTGCGGAGAATGGAAACAGCACATCATTAGAAACACCCCCATTCTGCGGAGAATGGAAAGAAGCACATCATTACAAACACCCCCATTCTGCGGAGAATGGAAAGAAGCACATCATTAGAAACACCCTATTCTGCGGAGAATGGAAAGAAGCACATCATTAGAAACACCCCCATTCTGCGGAGAATGGAAAGAAGCACATCATTAGAAACACCCCCATTCTGCGGAGAATGGAAACAGCACATCATTAGAAACACCCCCATTCTGCGGAGAATAGAAAGAAGCACATCATTAGAAACACCCCCATTCTGCGGAGAATGGAAAGAAGCACATCATTAGAAACACCCCCATTCTGCGGAGAATGGAAAGAAGCACATCATTAGAAACACCCCCATTCTGCGGAGAATGGAAACCAGCACATCATTAGAAACACCCCCATTCTGCGGAGAATGGAAACAAAGCACATCATTAGAAACACTCCATTCTGCGGAGAATGGAAAGAAGCACATCATTAGAAACACCCCCATTCTGCGGAGAATGGAAACCAGCACATCATTAGAAACACCCCCATTCTGCGGAGAATGGAAAGAAGCACATCATTAGAAACACCCCATTCTGCGGAGAATGGAAACCAGCACATCATTAGAAACACCCCCATTCTGCGGAGAATGGAAAGAAGCACATCATTAGAAACACCCCCCATTCTGCGGAGAATGGAAAGAAGCACATCATTAGAAACACCCCCATTCTGCGGAGAATGGAAACCAGCACATCATTAGAAACACCCCTATTCTGCGGAGAATGGAAACCAGCACATCATTAGAAACACCCCCATTCTGCGGAGAATGGAAAGCAGCACATCATTAGAAACACCCCCATTCTGCGGTGAATGGAAAGAAGCACATCATTAGAAACACCCCCATTCTGCGGAGAATGGAAAGAAGCACATCATTAGAAACACCCCCATTCTGCGGAGAATGGAAAGAAGCACATCATTAGAAACACCCCCATTCTGCGGAGAATGGAAAGCAGCACATCATTAGAAACACCCCCATTCTGCGGAGAATGGAAAGAAGCACATCATTAGAAACACCCCCATTCTGCGGAGAATGGAAAGAAGCACATCATTAGAAACACCCCCATTCTGCGGAGAATGGAAAGAAGCACATCATTAGAAACACCCCCATTCTGCGGAGAATGGAAAGAAGCACATCATTAGAAACACCCCCATTCTGGGGAGAATGGAAACCAGCACATCATTAGAAACACCCCCATTCTGCGGAGAATGGAAAGAAGCACATCATTAGAAACACCCCCATTCTGCGGAGAATGGAAACCAGCACATCATTAGAAACACCCCCCATTCTGGGGAGAATGGAAAGAAGCACATCATTAGAAACACCCCCATTCTGCGGAGAATGGAAACCAGCACATCATTAGAAACACCCCCCATTCTGCGGAGAATGGAAAGAAGCACATCATTAGAAACACCCCATTCTGCGGAGAATGGAAAGAAGCACATCATTAGAAACACCCCCATTCTGCGGAGAATGGAAAGAAGCACATCATTAGAAACACCCCCATTCTGCGGAGAATGGAAACCAGCACATCATTAGAAACACCCCCATTCTGCGGAGAATGGAAAGAAGCACAACATTAGAAACACCCCCATTCTGCGGAGAATGGAAAGCAGCACATCATTAGAAACACCCCCATTCTGCGGAGAATGGAAAGAAGCACATCATTAGAAACACCCCCCATTCTGCGGAGAATGGAAAGAAGCACATCATTAGAAACACCCCCATTCTGCGGAGAATGGAAAGAAGCACATCATTAGAAACACCCCCATTCTGCGGAGAATGGAAACCAGCACATCATTAGAAACACCCCCATTCTGCGGAGAATGGAAAGAAGCACATCATTAGAAACACCCCCATTCTGCGGAGAATGGAAAGAAGCACATCATTAGAAACACCCCCATTCTGCGGAGAATGGAAACCAGCACATCATTAGAAACACCACCATTCTGTGGAGAATGGAAAGAAGCACATCATTAGAAACACCCCCATTCTGCGGAGAATGGAAACCAGCACATCATTAGAAACACCCCCATTCTGCGGAGAATGGAAAGAAGCACATCATTAGAAACACCCCCATTCTGCGGAGAATGGAAACCAGCACATCATTAGAAACACCCCCATTCTGCGGAGAATGGAAACCAGCACATCATTAGAAACACCCCCATTCTGCGGAGAATGGAAAGAAGCACATCATTAGAAACACCCCCATTCTGCGGAGAATGGAAAGAAGCACATCATTAGAAACACCCCCATTCTGCGGAGAATGGAAAGAAGCACATCATTAGAAACACCCCCATTCTGCGGAGAATGGAAAGCAGCACATCATTAGAAACACCCCCATTCTGCGGAGAATGGAAAGAAGCACATCATTAGAAACACCCCCATTCTGCGGAGAATGGAAAGAAGCACATCATTAGAAACACCCCCATTCTGCGGAGAATGGAAAGCAGCACATCATTAGAAACACCCCCATTCTGCGGAGAATGGAAACCAGCACATCATTAGAAACACCCCTATTCTGCGGAGAATGGAAAGAAGCACATCATTGGAAACACCCCCATTCTGCGGAGAATGGAAAGAAGCACATCATTAGAAACACCCCCATTCTGCGGAGAATGGAAAGCAGCACATCATTAGAAACACCCCCATTCTGCGGAGAATGGAAAGAAGCACATCATTAGAAACACCCCCATTCTGCGGAGAATGGAAAGAAGCACATCATTAGAAACACCCCCATTCTGCGGAGAATGGAAAGCAGCACATCATTAGAAACACCCCCATTCTGCGGAGAATGGAAAGAAGCACATCATTAGAAACACCCCCATTCTGCGGAGAATGGAAAGAAGCACATCATTAGAAACACCCCCATTCTGCGGAGAATGGAAAGAAGTACATCATTAGAAACACCCCCATTCTGCGGAGAATGGAAAGAAGCACATCATTAGAAACACCCCCATTCTGCGGAGAATGGAAAGAAGCACATCATTAGAAACACCCCCATTCTGCGGAGAATGGAAACCAGCACATCATTAGAAACACCCCCCATTCTGCGGAGAATGGAAAGAAGCACATCATTAGAAACACCCCCATTCTGCGGAGAATGGAAAGCAGCACATCATTAGAAACACCCCCATTCTGCGGAGAATGGAAAGAAGCACATCATTAGAAACACCCCCATTCTGCGGAGAATGGAAAGCAGCACATCATTAGAAACACCCCCATTCTGCGGAGAATGGAAAGAAGCACATCATTAGAAACACCCCCATTCTGCGGAGAATGGAAACCAGCACATCATTAGAAACACCCCCATTCTGCGGAGAATGGAAACCAGCACATCATTAGAAACACCCCTATTCTGCGGAGAATGGAAACCAGCACATCATTAGAAACACCCCCATTCTGCGGAGAATGGAAACCAGCACATCATTAGAAACACCCCCATTCTGCGGAGAATGGAAACCAGCACATCATTAGAAACACCCCCATTCTGCGGAGAATGGAAACCAGCACATCATTAGAAACACCCCCATTCTGCGGAGAATGGAAAGAAGCACATCGTTAGAAACACCCCCATTCTGCGGAGAATGGAAAGAAGCACATCGTTAGAAACACCCCCATTCTGCGGAGAATGGAAAGAAGCACATCATTAGAAACACCCCCATTCTGCGGAGAATGGAAAGCAGCACATCATTAGAAACACCCCCATTCTGCGGAGAATGGAAACCAGCACATCATTAGAAACACCCCCTATTCTGCGGAGAATGGAAAGAAGCACATCTTTAGAAACACCCCCATTCTGCGGAGAATGGAAAGAAGCACATCATTAGAAACACCCCCATTCTGCGGAGAATGGAAAGAAGCACATCATTAGAAACACCCCCATTCTGCGGAGAATGGAAACCAGCACATCATTAGAAACACCCCCATTCTGCGGAGAATGGAAAGAAGCACATCATTAGAAACACCCCCATTCTGCGGAGAATGGAAAGAAGCACATCATTAGAACCACCCCCATTCTGCGGAGAATGGAAAGAAGCACATCATTAGAAACACCCCCATTCTGCGGAGAATGGAAAGAAGCACATCATTAGAAACACCCCCCATTCTGCGGAGAATGGAAACCAGCACATCATTAGAAACACCCCCATTCTGCGGAGAATGGAAAGAAGCACATCATTACAAACACCCCCATTCTGCGGAGAATGGAAAGAAGCACATCATTAGAAACACCCCTATTCTGCGGAGAATGGAAAGAAGCACATCATTAGAAACACCCCCATTCTGCGGAGAATGGAAAGAAGCACATCATTAGAAACACCCCCATTCTGCGGAGAATGGAAACCAGCACATCATTAGAAACACCCCCATTCTGCGGAGAATAGAAAGAAGCACATCATTAGAAACACCCCCATTCTGCGGAGAATGGAAAGAAGCACATCATTAGAAACACCCCCATTCTGCGGAGAATGGAAAGAAGCACATCATTAGAAACACCCCCATTCTGCGGAGAATGGAAAAAAGCACATCATTAGAAACACTCCCATTCTGCGGAGAATGGAAAGAAGCACATCATTAGAAACACCCCCATTCTGCGGAGAATGGAAACCAGCACATCATTAGAAACACCCCCATTCTGCGGAGAATGGAAAAAAGCACATCATTAGAAACACTCCCATTCTGCGGAGAATGGAAAGAAGCACATCATTAGAAACACCCCCATTCTGCGGAGAATGGAAACCAGCACATCATTAGAAACACCCCCATTCTGCGGAGAATGGAAACCAGCACATCATTAGAAACACCCCCATTCTGCGGAGAATGGAAAGAAGCACATCATTAGAAACACCCCCATTCTGCGGAGAATGGAAAGAAGCACATCATTAGAAACACCCCCATTCTGCGGAGAATGGAAACCAGCACATCATTAGAAACACCCCTATTCTGCGGAGAATGGAAACCAGCACATCATTAGAAACACCCCCATTCTGCGGAGAATGGAAAGCAGCACATCATTAGAAACACCCCCATTCTGCGGAGAATGGAAAGAAGCACATCATTAGAAACACCCCCATTCTGCGGAGAATGGAAAGAAGCACATCATTAGAAACACCCCCATTCTGCGGAGAATGGAAAGAAGCACATCATTAGAAACACCCCCATTCTGCGGAGAATGGAAAGCAGCACATCATTAGAAACACCCCCATTCTGCGGAGAATGGAAAGAAGCACATCATTAGAAACACCCCCATTCTGCGGAGAATGGAAAGAAGCACATCATTAGAAACACCCCCATTCTGCGGAGAATGGAAAGAAGCACATCATTAGAAACACCCCCATTCTGCGGAGAATGGAAAAGAAGCACATCATTAGAAACACCCCATTCTGGGGAGAATGGAAACCAGCACATCATTAGAAACACCCCATTCTGCGGAGAATGGAAAGAAGCACATCATTAGAAACACCCCCATTCTGCGGAGAATGGAAAACCAGCACATCATTAGAAACACCCCATTCTGGGGAGAATGGAAAGAAGCACATCATTAGAAACACCCCCATTCTGCGGAGAATGGAAACCAGCACATCATTAGAAACACCCCCATTCTGCGGAGAATGGAAAGAAGCACATCATTAGAAACACCCCCATTCTGCGGAGAATGGAAAGAAGCACATCATTAGAAACACCCCCATTCTGCGGAGAATGGAAAGAAGCACATCATTAGAAACACCCCCATTCTGCGGAGAATGGAAACCAGCACATCATTAGAAACACCCCCATTCTGCGGAGAATGGAAAGAAGCACAACATTAGAAACACCCCCATTCTGCGGAGAATGGAAAGCAGCACATCATTAGAAACACCCCCATTCTGCGGAGAATGGAAAGAAGCACATCATTAGAAACACCCCCATTCTGCGGAGAATGGAAAGAAGCACATCATTAGAAACACCCCCCATTCTGCGGAGAATGGAAAGAAGCACATCATTAGAAACACCCCCATTCTGCGGAGAATGGAAACCAGCACATCATTAGAAACACCCCCATTCTGCGGAGAATGGAAAGAAGCACATCATTAGAAACACCCCCATTCTGCGGAGAATGGAAAGAAGCACATCATTAGAAACACCCCCATTCTGCGGAGAATGGAAACCAGCACATCATTAGAAACACCACCATTCTGTGGAGAATGGAAAGAAGCACATCATTAGAAACACCCCATTCTGCGGAGAATGGAAACCAGCACATCATTAGAAACACCCCCATTCTGCGGAGAATGGAAAGAAGCACATCATTAGAAACACCCCCATTCTGCGGAGAATGGAAACCAGCACATCATTAGAAACACCCCCATTCTGCGGAGAATGGAAACCAGCACATCATTAGAAACACCCCCATTCTGCGGAGAATGGAAAGAAGCACATCATTAGAAACACCCCCATTCTGCGGAGAATGGAAAGAAGCACATCATTAGAAACACCCCCATTCTGCGGAGAATGGAAAGAAGCACATCATTAGAAACACCCCCATTCTGCGGAGAATGGAAAGCAGCACATCATTAGAAACACCCCCATTCTGCGGAGAATGGAAAGAAGCACATCATTAGAAACACCCCCATTCTGCGGAGAATGGAAAGAAGCACATCATTAGAAACACCCCCATTCTGCGGAGAATGGAAAGCAGCACATCATTAGAAACACCCCCCATTCTGCGGAGAATGGAAACCAGCACATCATTAGAAACACCCCTATTCTGCGGAGAATGGAAAGAAGCACATCATTGGAAACACCCCCATTCTGCGGAGAATGGAAAGAAGCACATCATTAGAAACACCCCCATTCTGCGGAGAATGGAAAGAAGCACATCATTAGAAACACCCCCCATTCTGCGGAGAATGGAAAGAAGCACATCATTAGAAACACCCCCATTCTGCGGAGAATGGAAAGAAGCACATCATTAGAAACACCCCCATTCTGCGGAGAATGGAAAGCAGCACATCATTAGAAACACCCCCATTCTGCGGAGAATGGAAAGAAGCACATCATTAGAAACACCCCATTCTGCGGAGAATGGAAAGAAGCACATCATTAGAAACACCCCCATTCTGCGGAGAATGAAAGAAGCACATCATTAGAAACACCCCCATTCTGCGGAGAATGGAAAGAAGCACATCATTAGAAACACCCCCCATTCTGCGGAGAATGGAAAGAAGCACATCATTAGAAACACCCCCATTCTGCGGAGAATGGAAAGCAGCACATCATTAGAAACACCCCCATTCTGCGGAGAATGGAAAGAAGCACATCATTAGAAACACCCCCATTCTGCGGAGAATGGAAAGCAGCACATCATTAGAAACACCCCCATTCTGCGGAGAATGGAAAGAAGCACATCATTAGAAACACCCCCCATTCTGCGGAGAATGGAAAGCAGCACATCATTAGAAACACCCCCATTCTGCGGAGAATGGAAAGCAGCACATCATTAGAAACACCCCCATTCTGCGGAGAATGGAAAGCCAGCACATCATTAGAAACACCCCCATTCTGCGGAGAATGGAAACCAGCACATCATTAGAAACACCCCCATTCTGCGGAGAATGGAAAGCAGCACATCATTAGAAAACACCCCCATTCTGCGGAGAATGGAAAGAAGCACATCATTAGAAACACCCCCATTCTGCGGAGAATGGAAAGCAGCACATCATTAGAAACACCCCCTATTCTGCGGAGAATGGAAACCAGCACATCATTAGAAACACCCCCATTCTGCGGAGAATGGAAAGAAGCACATCATTAGAACACCCCCATTCTGCGGAGAATGGAAAGCAGCACATCATTAGAAACACCCCCATTCTGCGGAGAATGGAAAGAAGCACATCATTAGAAACACCCCCATTCTGCGGAGAATGGAAAGAAGCACATCATTAGAAACACCCCCATTCTGCGGAGAATGGAAAGAAGCACATCATTAGAAACACCCCCATTCTGCGGAGAATGGAAAGAAGCACATCATTAGAAACACCCCCATTCTGCGGAGAATGGAAACCAGCACATCATTAGAAACACCCCCATTCTGCGGAGAATGGAAAGAAGCACATCATTAGAAACACCCCCATTCTGCGGAGAATGGAAAGAAGCACATCATTAGAACACCCCCATTCTGCGGAGAATGGAAAGAAGCACATCATTAGAAACACCCCCATTCTGCGGAGAATGGAAAGAAGCACATCATTAGAAACACCCCCATTCTGCGGAGAATGGAAAGAAGCACATCATTAGAAACACCCCCATTCTGCGGAGAATGGAAACCAGCACATCATTAGAAACACCCCCATTCTGCGGAGAATGGAAAGAAGCACATCATTAGAAACACCCCCATTCTGCGGAGAATGGAAACCAGCACATCATTAGAAACACCCCCATTCTGCGGAGAATGGAAAGAAGCACATCATTAGAAACACCCCCATTCTGCGGAGAATGGAAAGAAGCACATCATTAGAAACACCCCCATTCTGCGGAGAATGAAAGAAGCACATCATTAGAAACACCCCCATTTCTGCGGAGAATGGAAAGGAAGCACATCATTAGAAACACCCCATTCTGCGGAGAATGGAAAGAAGCACATCATTAGAAACACCCCCATTCTGCGGAGAATGGAAAGAA
>NW_027362698.1:0-25092 GCF_042186555.1 Aquarana catesbeiana
GGAACAGCTCGGTCTGGAAAAACTTAGCGTTCGCAATGGATACAACACTTTCGTCACGGTGCAATGTTAAAAATGGTTTAATACAGCACACTCTCTTCTTCTTTATATTGTGAGAAGAATGAAGTGATTTTGCTGCTCATATTCACACAGACTTCTCACAAACTTCTTTCTTTATTATTTATCGTGATTCCCTCAATATATTTTGATTTGTCACATCTGACAACATTATTTTTGTGTTGTATTGTTTTTCTTTTTTGTTTTAAGGCAGATTATTTTTTTTTGGTTTGTATTTTTTTCAAGGCTGATCTTTGTTTTATTGTATTTTTAGTTTTACTCTAGAATATTTTTATGTGTGTTTTGTGTGTCAAGTTACCACAACACCATTGATATGTTGTTATATTTAATCTGTAGGAGATTGTTTGGTGTTGTTGTCTCTTGTTAATTTCACATTGTACTTTAGAAATGTACCTGAATCGTCACCAACAAAATGTCCTTTTTGAATGAAAACACACATAGGAGAGTGTAATTTTCCAAAAAAATTCCTTTATTAAGGGCTCACAACTAAACGAAGAGGGAGGCAATGCTGGAGAAACAGCAGAAATGGGTTAAGCCTTGGACCCCCAGGGCACACATCAACTATTTTCAAGCAAAATTGGTGGCCTGAGGAGTCCTTATCTAAGGGAGTGCAGTCTGGTCCAGAAGTCCCAGAGATCCGGAAAGCAGCAGATGACATCTGTGTCCCCAGGCTGTGGTCATACAAGAGACTGCATCTTTTGCCAGACCAGACTGAACCCAGGGCCATCACTCTCTGGTCTTCCTTCCATGCCTCCTTCCACGCTGTGGCTCTGATGGTGGAGTTGTGGCAGCAGGAGGAGGAGGAGGGGCCAACTCACTCAGGTGGGTATTGGGTGTTAGTTCCCCACTCACCCCCTTACTTAGGACTTTATACATTAGGTCCTCACATATTTTGCATTGACCCTCCTGCATGCCCTGCAGTTTTGTGGCAGCTATGCAGGCAAAGGCCTCTTCAGGAGTGGGTAAGGCTCTGAGGGACGCAGAAGCCTCCTGAATCAAGGCAGAATCCTGCATGTGAGTCGCCTTCCTCGCTCTTTTGTATGGAAGGCGGAGGGGAGGAACCTGCGATTCGGTCAGGCTTCGACTTGTCCCAGGCTTCTCCTGGCTGCAACTTAGCCCCGCCTCCTCCTGGCTGCAACTTAGCCCCGCCTCCTCCTGGCTGCCACATTCCACAGCCTCCTCCTGGCTGAGGTCTTCCTGTGTATGAAAAAGGGACATTGTTTTAGTATTTGTTTCATCAATCACACACAATTTTCACCTCCTGACTGTTGCAAATTGAATGTTAACAAATATAACAGACTATCATTCTGAGCCCAGCATTTTTCATTCTTGTCCCAATTTTGGGTGCCCACTACTGTCTATTGATATGTAAAACACTTTTTTAAATCAGCACTTAGTGATCAATAATGACATCTAGTAAAGATCATTTATTTATTGACCAGAAATCTGTAGAAGAATGCTATACCTGACTCCAGCTGGGCTCCTCCACTTCTTCCTGGCTGGAAGGCCCAGGTTGGACATCGGAAACCTCAGCTGGGGTGGAAGGAAGAGTGGAAGGAAGAGTGGAGAGGGATTCCCTGACTTCAGTGTGGTCTGACAGAAATCGCAGTCTCTCATAGTACCACAGCCAGGGGACATAAACATCATCTGCTGCAGCTCCGGATCTCTGGGAATCCGTGACCTTCTTGCGCTCCCTAAGATAAGCGCTCCTCAGGCCACCAATTTTGTTTTTTTAATAAGGGATGGTTGCTGTGGGGACCACCGGCGTCACCAACTCCAGCAGTTTCTCCAGCGCTGCCTGCCTCTTTTGTTTATTGTTGTAATGGGGGTGTCTCACCTGCCACAGACAGGGCAGCTCCCTGTACTTGTCTATGAACAGGGGGAGGAAATTGTGGTCGTTGAAGCCATCCATTTTCTCTGCAAGACACAACACAAGACAAACCCTAAGGTCAGGCCAAACTCTCCTAATCTTGTTACAATATAGGCTTCAATTTCGAAGCAGTATAGGCCCAAGTTTAGATCTTACCTTCGTTATCACGATCGGCGCCTCCGATGCTCCTTCCTCTGCTCACAGATCGTACGTAATACGCACACGTGTTATGCTTTATACACACTGCGCATGCGTGTAACTCCGCCCGCCCCTGACGTTCTTTCTAGTCTATTCCCTACCCCTTTTCGTTCTGTGCAGTGGGGGAAGAGCACATGGCGGAGACACAGCAGGTGCGTGCTAATTACCGCAACGAGGAGGAGGAGGAGGAAAGCCCGGAGTCGGAGACGTCCCGATCCAGAAGGAGAAGATTTAAAGCATCAAATATGTCCTTTGGGGAGATGTTGGAGATGGTGGACATCCTGAAGAAGGCCGACTATGATGGAAAGTATGGACCTTACCCCAACCCCAATGTCAGAAAGGCCAAGATCATGGCGAAAGTGGTCAAAAGTCTGCACCGGAATTTCGGGGTACGTCGATCGAAAGATCAGCTCAGGAAATTGTGGTCGGACCTCAAATTACGAGAACATGAGCAGTACAGAAAGATCCGGAGAGTGCTGCAAAAAAGTAAGTAGTTGTGCTGTGTTCCTCTTCTTTTTGTCTTTATTACGTTCGTGCTGCTCCATTTGCTTTTCTTAACAGTGTACATTTTAAAATGGCAATTTTCATGTTCATGGGCACATTATTCGTTCCTATCAAACAATTTTTCTTTCGGCCTATAAAACACCATTGTTGTGGCCATATGCATTTGGCCACATTTTTGACGCCCTACTTGTATGAAACTAATTTGGTTGTGTAGATGGCTTTGCTACTAAAATGAAATGCAAACTAGATTCTGTGTAAGGAGAGGACACTGAGCAGCTGTTTTCACATCTGGACACTGGAGCACTAGTGTGGGACACCAGAACACCATTTTTATTAGGGGGGGTCACACAGGTGCTCCAGTGTATACTATATCCATCTGTGAAGCTTGTACCAAACAGGTAAAGTATTGCAGCTTGACAAAGGACACTGAAAATGCTACATTTTGGAACTCTGCCAAAATAGACAATTGTACCCCACTTCCAAGCAATGTTTCCTATTTATAGTTCTTCCCTCAAATATCTGTGTGCTAAGTATACCATTTTTGTTTTACATAGGGGACAAAAGACTCGGAGGGCACCCCTCATTCAAGGAGACCAGAGACCCCCCACCTCGGGAAGAAGGGGAAATCCCCCCAACACAAGAAGAGCAGGAGGAGGAAGGAGATGTGGTGGAACTAGTCACCACAACAGGAGAGTGTCTGTGACCACAGGCTCAGGTAAGAGATGGATGCCGGCATTTTTTTTATACCTGTTTTTGTTTGGTTTCTCTCTTTTTAAGTGATCGTGATGTTGTGGATCCAGATCGTTTCACATCAGAAAGTGCACAGATCCTGATCGGGGAGATCATGGGGTGTAATTTAGCTTTGGAAAACCTGCAGAAAAACATCAATGATGTTATTAAAAAAAATAAGAACATCATTGATGTTTTGGAGAGAGTTTAAAACCCCTCCAAATCACTTTCTTTGTTTGTGTGCTACAAAGTTCAAAATGTTTTAGCGATTTTTATAAAAGCAAAATTTGGAGAATGCACACGGGAGATCAATGTAGGCGTTTTGGGGGTGCAACCCCTTCCTCAATAATAAAGTAGCTGAGAAGAAGGGGTTTCTCCCCAAAACATGTTCCTTGATCCCCCGTGATGGCAGCTAGCATATGTTGACATCGGGAAATTTGTGTGCATCTTCCAAATTTGGATTTTCCTGGGGTGACTTCACCCCATCTGAATGCAATATCAAACACAGTTCCTAAATAATCATGTCTGATATTGCCTTCAAGTTATACCATATGTGAACTTTGTAAGTTCAAGATTTGTGTCTTTCTTGTTGGTTTTAACATCCCTGTTTTATCTTAAATGGACATTTCTATTTTTGATAATGCCACCCCAAAAATTGTTATACAACAAACATGTTGGTTTGTTTTAAAAACCTTTTCTAAATGCACATGTGATTGTGCAGGTATTAAAAAGATTGTTAATCAAGAATGTGTGGATTATTATCTCAATGCTACAACACTTTTGTGGTGATGTAATTGCTGTTTTCTGTGACAATGGGGGTTATTTCCTAAGGGCAAATCCTCTTTGCACTACAAGTGCAGTTTCAGTGCAGTTTCAGGTGCACTTGTAGTGCAAAGTGTCTTTGCCTTTAGTAATTAACACCCAACAGTGCTTTGTAAGGTTACACAATCACGTCATTTTCTGGACTCACCACATTTCGGTCAGGGTCAGCTAAAACAAAGACAAGCAGTAAATGTCACCAAAGATTTGCAAATTTTTTTTTTTATTTGATCAAGGTTTCACAAATTGTCTGGCATATTGATGGCCCCCCTACCCGCAAAGAACTCAAGGTATCTTAGCCGGACATCACGGGCACTCAGGTAGGGCAAGCCAGGATGGCCACTTTCAAGCGCCGTCAGGGTTGTTTCATTTATAATTCCGGCCTCAGGCCCAACTGAGCCAGCATAGTTGGCAGAATGTTGCCGTAAAAAGTTATGTAGAACACAGCACGCCAGGATTATATGATTCAGTTTATACTCCGCCATATGGATGTGTGTAAGAAATAGGCAGAACCGGCTGGCCATGATTCCAAATGTGTTCTCCACCACTCTTCTGGCTCTGGCCAGCCGGTAATTAAAAACCCTCTATTCCGGGGTGAGGGTCCTCATCGGGAATGGCCGCATAAGACGGTCCCCCAGCGCAAATGCTTCATCCGCAACGAAGATGAATGGGAGTCCTTCCACATTCTCTTCTGGAGGTGGCAAGTCCAAGCTGGAGATGCCTGTAAAACTCCGTCTGGGCGATGACTCCACCATCGGACATCCGGCCATTCTTCCCCACGTCCACATACAGGAACTCGTAATTAGCCAACACCACCGCCAACATCACAATACTATTGAACCCCTTGTAATTATAATAGTACGACCCCGAGTTGGGTGGTGGGACGATTTGGACGTGTTTCCCATCAATTGCCCCTCCGCAGTTAGGAAAGTCCCACCGCTGGGCAAAGTGGGAGGCCACAGTCTGCCATTCCTGTGGCGTGGAAGGAAACTGTTGAGGAAAACAAAAATAAATTAGTATTTTTGCACAAACATGGAAAGCAGATTAGACACAAACATTCTTGGCCAACATCCAGATAACATTTATTAAGGGGAATTTTACAACACCAAAGTATAAGGTACACCTATCATATTCCCCCTCCCCCCCTCTCATGGGCCATTTCTAACATTATAGGGGGGAATCTTTGACAGGTAACCCTCTCCACTTCATTGAGAGATGAATGCCTAAATAATGGGTATTACTTGGAACAGCCCCTCCTTAGTTACACTATTGGCAGCCCACTGGACAGGTAAGAAGTGTCATAATACAAATATATAAATACACACTGTACACATTTGAGCACATTTGGACATTCTGCTATTACCTATCAAGATAATAATAGTATACAAAAACTTGAAACAGTACCATTTGAAAGTATACAGGCAGGCCCTTGCACTACATGCTTTGGGGAATTCATCCATAAATGTGACCACAAAAGAGGTGGGTATAGTGTGTATGGGTTTGGCAAAGTCAGCAGATAGAGGATTGAGGATAGATAGAGAATTGGGATCAGCTGACTTAGCAGTTGGGGGGGGAGGGAGGGTTCAAAATGATTTGGGGACACCACAAAAAAAAGCCTCTAGCACTCTGCCTGAATTTAAAGCACAAATCACATTTCTAAACCTTTTTTGGGGGTGTTTGGGGTAAAGCACTACTATGGAGCTGATAAAATACATTGTTAAGTGACTACATGAGGTGAATAAAGGGACAGGAGAGCATGCTGGGGAGGTAAGTGAAGGCAAATATGTATGAAGGACATAAAAAAAATTACATAAAATTCCAGCATGAATGAGGACAAACGGGACATTCACAGCATATTACAATCATGGTAATTAGGGAATGAGGAAAGAAATACAATATATTATCAAACATTAAATACAATAAAATGTGATATTAAAGGATAAAAATCTTACCTTCATATACTCCTTCTGCAGGACCTGAATGATGGCAGAACAGGTCTCTGGGAAAATGATACCCAGAGCCTGGGGGAGATGCCTGTCAAGAACTTGAGGTCCTGCAGGCTTCTCCCCGTCGCCAAGTACCGCAGGGTAGCGATGAGCCTCTGCTCCGGAGTGATGGCTTGCCTCATGCAGGTATCCTGCCTGCTGATATAGGGGGTCAGCGAAGCCAACAAACGGTGAAATACGGGGTCCGTCATCCTGAGAAAGTTCCTGAAATCATCAGGATTATTCTCACGGATCTCACGGAGCAAAGGCATATGACAGAACTGGTCACGCTGAAGCAACCAATTCTTGGTCCATGAACTCCTCCCCACCCTGTTCATGGACTGGACTTGTGTCAAGGTCAGGACCCCAACACCAAACCCCCGCACAGCACGAACTCTACGAGGAGTACGTATACGCAACATGGCTAGAAAACGGTTGGCTGCTCAGAACGAAGTAACAGAACGCACTGAAGAACAGCAAGGCCTGTGAAGAGCGACCTGAAAAACAGCAACGAGCGGACAAGATCGCACAGAAAACTCCAATACGAACTGACTGCACGCACTGAAGAGCAGATACAAACCCACAAGCACAAACTGAACCGCAGAAAACGATCTGAAAGCCACGAGTCTGAAAAAGCGCGAATCGTCTCTCACCAAACTTTTACCAACACGAGATTAGCAAAAGGAGCCCAAAGGGTGCCGCGCTTGGTTCTGAATTGGCCTTCTCTAGTCTCGTCGTACGTGGTTGACGTCACTGCGTTGTTGGCGATGGGAAATTCCGACAACTTTGTGTGACCGTGTGTACGCAAAACAAGTTTGAGCCAACATCCGTCTGAAAAAATCCTAGGATTTTGTTGTCGGAATGTCCGATCAATGTCCGACCGTGTGTACGGGGCATTAGAGTCTGCAAAAGACTTGAGACTGGGGCAGAGGTTCACCTTCCAGCATGACAATGACCTTAAACATACAGCCAGAGCTACAATGGAATGGTTTAGATCAAAGCATATTCATGTGTTTGAATGGCCTAATCAAAGTCCAGACCTAAATCCAATTGAGAATCAGTGGCAAGACTTGAAAATTGCTTTTCACAGATGCTCTCTATCCAATCTGACAGAGCTTGGGCAAAAATTTCACTCTCTAGATGTGCAAAGCTGGTAGAGACATCCCCAAAAAGGCTTGCAGCTGTAATTGCAGTGAAAGGGGGTTCTACAAAGTATTGACACTTAGTTAGGGGTATCAGAGTAAACGGGCTGAATACAAATGCACGCCACACTTTTCAGATATTTATTTGTAAAAAAAATTAAAAACCATTTATCATTTGCCTTCCACTTCATAATTATGTGCCACTTTGTGTTGGTCAATCACATAATAAGTACATTTTTGGATGTACATTTGTCATTTTGTGACAAAAAAGGCACTTTATATAATATATATATATATATATATATATATATATATATATATATATATATATTTATTTTTTTTTATTTTTTTAAAGCTTTTAGTGAAGTTTAAATATCTTTTGTGGACAAGGCTGGTCCAAACGAATCATTACCTTGACTTACAATTGCAGCGACAGGATGCTCTGTATAGACTGCATGTAGCCTCAGTTACATACAGTATACAGCACTGTATTTTGGCAGTAGGATGGGAACTTCCTGTCCCACTACTGGAACAAAATCAAGTCAGGCTGAGTGCTGCTCAGCCTTGTACCAGGAATTTTGTATTTTATGAATGAACATAAAGCTTCCTGTGATTGGCTGAGTTTGAGAATTTGTTACATGCAGTTTATACAGTGCTCCCAGCCCCTGCATTTGTTAGTGATTGTAATAGTTAGTTGGGACCAGCTTGGTCCAAACAAACTATGTTTAACTTCATTAAAGCTGGAGATCAGCTTTAAAGTGTTTGTTACCCCGACATTTCATATTCCTGATATGTGCCTGCTATACCATGTACTTGTGTGAGAAAGTATCCTGTTCTCTTTGTATTGCTTTCTTTATGTGAAATCCCTGGTGTTCCTGCCAGTCCCTCTGCTTTCCTATTAAAAACTGACCACACTGAGCAGGAGAACACACTGTGGTCAGTTCTTTAGCTGCTCTTTGAACTCAGTCTGCTCTCCTCCAATCTCAGCCTGCTCTCCTCCAATGCGCTCCGATCAGACTTGTCCTGACATACCCCCCTGCACAGCCATTTACTGAGAAGCTCAGTGTGCTGCTGCTTCTCCTCTCCCAGCTCTTATGCAGTGGAGAACAGAGGGAATGTGATCCCATATATATAAAAAAAAGGAATTTATAATTTTTTTCATATCTATGAACAAATGTTTTGCCTTTCATTTCTATTTTAAGCTGAATGGGTTGTTTTACAATGCGGGGGTTTACAACCACTTTAGGTTTCCACCTGATCAATATGAGGTCAGGTCATGTAGTCTCATTAACCAGTTGCCGACCGCCGCACGCCGATATATGTCGGCACAATGGCAGTGGTGGGCAAATGGGCGTACCTGTACATCTCCTTTAAAAACTGGGGATAGCAGGCCGCCACGTACAGCGTGACCATGCCCGCGGGACCGGCGGACTCGATGTCTGCCAGTCTCCAGGCGACTGTGTCACGGAGCCTCAGAATGGAGAAGTGCCTATGTAAACAAGGCATTTCCCTGTTCTGGCTTGTGTCGTGACAGAGATCACTGCTCTCTGTCATCGAGAGCAGTGCTCGCTGTCATGTGACTTGAAGCCCATCCCCCCCACAGTTAGCATCACTCCCTAGGACACACTTAACCCCTTCATCGCCCCCTAGTGGTTGACCCCTTCACTGCCAGTGTCATTTACACAGTAATCAATGCATTTTTATAACACTGATCGCTGTATAAATGACAATGGTCTCAAAATAGTGTAAAAAACGTCCGATGTGCCCGCCATAATGTTGCAGTCCCAATGAAAATCGCAGATCGCTGCCATTACTAATAAAAAAAATTAATAATAAAAATGCCATAAAAACTATCCCCTATTTTGTAGACGTTATAACTTTTGCACAAACCAATCAATATACGCTTATTGCCATTTTTTTTTACCAAAAATATGTAGAAGGATACATATCGGCCTAAACTGAGGAAAAAAATAGTTTTTTTATATATTTTTGGGGGATATTTATTATAGCAAAAAGTAAAAAATAATGCGTATTTTTCAAAATTGTCGCTCTTTTTTTGTTTAGAGTGCAAAAAATAAAAACCACAGAGATGATCAAATACCACCAAAAGAAAGCTCTATTTGTGGGAAAAAAAAGGAGGTCAATTTTGTTTGGGTGCAACATCGCACGACAGTGCAATTGTCAGTTAAAGCAACACAGTGCCGAATTGCAAAAAGTGCTCTGGTCAGGAAGGGGGTAAAATCTTCCGGGGCTGAAGCGGTTAAAGAAATATAATTTTTTTTTTTCTGCCAAACAGGTTCTAATCCTTAATTCAGTGCAATTGTTCTGTTATCATAATTAAATGTGCCATTAATTAAATATTTTCCCTGTGTCCTCTTGTGACTGAAAGTGACCCAAGGTTGCTTCTTTTAGCACTAATTGGTTGTTATCTTTCTGCAAGACTAGTTTAAGAACACAGCTACTGTGAAGTAGCTCATTTTCTGGTTCAGTTCATCTTAAATACATTTGTATTACTGACCCCTCCCTCCACCCCTGAATCCTGAAGGGGTAGCAAGCGTGTGACTTCCCAAATATTGCAAATGACAGTTCATCACTGTGTTAGTAGGTTGGCCTGCATTACAGAAAAGTAAACTTAATGGTTGAAACATTTTTTAACTAGGTTACATCAGTACAAACATTATAGTATGCCTGTTTAGTGAATATTTTTTCATTATTATATATGTAAATGTCAATTCACCAAGATTATTGCATGGGTTATTGCTCCTTCAGAAACTGAACACTTCTGGTCAGTGATAATTGTGAGGTTCCGTCAGCTGCCTATTGGGAAAGTAAAAAAACAAATCATTTAGGTAGAGAGAAAATACAGATTAGCGATAAACAAAAAAATAAAAGTTTTTCAATGGTAAATTATGTAAATAATTACAACATTTCTTGCAGTAAATATGCAAGGTAAATGTAACGATAGTTGTCTGCTTGTAACTACATAATTGGGTAATGTATGCAATGTTTGCTATATTTGCACAATTAATTTTTCCGGGCAAGCTTTCAAGTGGTCAACTCTCCTTCTTCATCTGCCTTGATGATATGAAGATGGATGGAATGGGTTTGTCAAAAGCATGTCCAAAGAAATGGACTGTTAGTGCAAGTTAAAAAAGCATCACACAAAAGTATGTGCAGCTGCTTTGTATGCAAAAACAACGTTTTTTTTTTTAATCTACACCTTTGTAATATTTATTCTGAACTACATACTACCTGAGAAATATATAATTACAGACATAGTTTAGTAAATTGACCCTTTGGTGTGTATAGGCGGTGTGTACAGGCATTTAAAGTATTCATTGGGTCCAAAGTGAAATCATGAAACTGCTGGTACAGTGGGGCAAAAAAATATTTATTCAGACACCAATTGTGCAAGTTCTCCCACTTAAAAAGATGAGAGAGGCCTGTAATTGTCATCATAGGTATACCTCAACTATGAGAGACAAAATGTCGAAACAAATCCAGACAATCACATTATCTGATTTTTGAAAGAATTTATTTGCAAATTATGGTGGAAAATAAGTATTTGGTCACCTACAAACAAGCAAGATTTCTGGCTCTCACAGACCTGTATCTTCTGCTTTAAGAGGCTCCTCTGTCCTCCACTCATTACCTGTATTAACGGGACCTGTTTGAACTTGTTATTAGTATAAAAGACACCTGTTCACAACCTCAAACAGTCACACTCCAAACTCCACTATGGTGAAGACCAAAGAGCTGTCGAAGGACACCAGAAACAAAACTGTAGACTTGCACCAGGCTGGGAAGACTGAATCTGCAATAGGCAAGCAGCTTGGTGTGAAGAAATCAACTGTGGGGGCAATAATTAGAAAATGGAAGACATACAAGACCACTGATAATCTCCCTCGATCTGGGGTTCCACGCAAGATCTCACCCCATGGGGTCAAAATGATCACAAGAGGGGGCGTGGCCAGCGCGTGGACAAGATGGACGTGTGAGTAACGAGCTCCACACACAGGACCACTCACACTGCGTCTGCCTGCTTTCCAGCGGCGAAATCCCGCATACCGGAGCCGCGACCGCTTACTCGTTGCCACCGTGGATCATGGCACAAAAAAGAAAAGAGAGCCGGCTCCCGCGAAAACTCATGGAGTTCTCGTACCAACCGGCAGTGAGGAGCAGGCAAAATGGCACAGCGGGGGGAACGTCCGCAGCAGCTCTGGCAGTGTCTATCTCTTCTCCACAGCCTGGGCAGTCGGAACACTCTCCATACAACCCTGAAGCACTCCCACACAGCAGGAAGGCACCACAGCTGTCCCCACCATGTTCTCCTGCTTCCAGCAGCCCAGCTAAAGCAGGTATGAGACTGGATCCCTCTGCTGAGCATAGTGAGGTGAGCCATACTCCTCACATGCCTGTCACACTGCTGCAACAAAATCTGCCAAATGACTCAATTACTGCCTTCCCCACTATGGGGCAACCAGTAATAGATACCACCTTAAAGGACATGTTGGTGTCCCTGAGGAGCTCCCTTCAAACTGACATGCTGTCTATAATGCAAAACATAGGCCACAGTTTAACTCTAATGGAGGATAGAATCATTCATATTGAAACCAATGTCAGTGGCATTACTTCCACAGTAAATGACATAATTGACACACAAGAGACCCACATGCAAGAAACCAAGTGGATAAAAGACAAGTTGGCGGACATTGAGGATAGATCTAGTCGAAATAACATTTAAATTTGCGGGATATCGGAATCGGTACAACCACCTGACCTACCCTCGTATGCGCGCGGCCTGTTTAAATCTCTCATGCCTGAATTGAAAAACATAGAATTGGTCATTGACCGCATACACAGGCTCCCCAAACCATCCTTCTTACCCGCGGCGGTTCCTAGGGATGTGATCCTCCGCATCCATTTCTATCATGTAAAGGAACAAAAAATGAAAGTTTCGGGAAATCTACCAGACCCATATGGTCAGCTTCAAATTTTTGCGGATCTCTCCCAACACACACTAAGCCGCCGCAGGCAACTCAGCACCATCACGAAGGCACTACGCAATCACAACATCCAATACCAATGGATATCGCCAGCAAAAATGTCTGTAACTCACAACGGGTCTAAGCATATTGTGACCACACTCCAAGAAGGTCTACACCTCCTCCAGAGATGGCGTATCATATCGGATCCACCTGCCGCATCACCCATGGATCAGAGCAATGCGGAGAGTCAACAGAACCAGCAATTGCCTCAGAGATCCAACGGTCATCACCCGAGCTAAACAGCGACCGCAGGAACACCCACCTCTACATGGTTCTGTGTCTTAAGAGTCCGCGTTCAGCTTCAGAAACTTTTCACCCCAAATCTTTTGACTTCCCTGGCACCGGTTGTGCCCAAAATCAGGAAGTCTTTTCTAGGCTATTGACCTAGATTTTTTGTTATACTTTCATTTTTCTTTTCCCTTTTATTCTCTTTCCTTTTAACATCTCATAACTACCACTACTAGTTACCAGCCACACCTTCTAAAAAAAAAAAAAAAAAAAAAATCTCATAGAAGTACTAAACTTCAGCAGAACTTACTACTATTTCTACCGAGATATTTCCTCACGGAACATTGTAAATTCCTCAAACTTACCCAACCACAACTTTTCCATATAATCCACTACCACAATGACCATCAAAATCTTAACCATCAGCGCAAAAGGTCTCAACCATCCTGCCAAACGATCCTCTCTATGAAAACTTGCAGAAGAATCCAAATGTGACATTCTCTGTGTACAAGAGACCCACTTCCAGGCTTCCAATCTACCACGCTGCACGCACAAGAATTTCAATACTACCTTCTCTGCCTGCGCCTCAACCAAAAAGAAAGGCATCCTTGTTGCTATTAAAAACACACTTACCTTTCAGCTCCATACCTGTACAATGGACCAAGATGGAAGATACATCATCCTTGTTTGCTCCATCAACGACGCTGTATACACCATAGTTACGGTATATACGCCTAATACAAATCAGCTACGCTTCTTACGTAAGCTCCACAAGAAAGTCAGTACGGTGCAACAAGGAGCAACCATATGGTGCGGCGATTTTAACATCACCCCAGATCCCATCCTAGATTCCTCTTCCTCCTCAGTACGTTGTAAACCCTCCCTGGGTCCACTGCTTCCCGTTTTCCAACTATACGATGTATGGAAATGTCAACATGCAGAAGAGAGGGACTATACCTTTTTCTCACCCAGTCATAATTCCTACTCTCGCATCGATTTCTTCCTTCTCGACCAATGGACTTTACAGAAAATATCGGCATCCACCATCCTACCCACTACATGGTCTGACCACTCACCGGTAAGCATTACCATAGAGGACATTGCCAGCCCTTCTCCGGCATACATGTGGCGAATGAACACATGGTTACTCCAATCTCCCAAATACTCACCGCTTCTCTGCCGAGAACTTGAATCCTTTTTTCTAACAAACAATGACTCAGTATCTGATACCTCGATATTGTGGGCTTCCCACAAAGCTTTTATGAGAGGCATGTTTATTCAGCTTGGTGCGAGGGACAGGAGGCGAAGGAGGCAGCGGGTGGATGAGTTGCTAAAAGATATTCAAAGCACTGACACACTAAATAAACAACAACCACACCCTGATCATAAATCTAAACTAATTAAACTACGTCTAGAACTAAGATTGCTTCTTCTAGAAAAATTTGACATAATCCAAAAACGCTGCAAAATGCACTTTTACAGCTCTGGCAACAAAGCTGGAAATCTCCTAGCCCAACAAATCAAAGGGCAACGTGTTAAAGCCCACATACCCTTCATCTATCACCCTACCACAAATGAAAAATTAAGGAACCCGCAAGATATGGCTGATGCATTCAGCGCCTATTACAATACCCTGTATAATCTTAAAAACGAACCTTCCCTAACACAACCAAATCACACCACCATTCAAGCATTTTTGGACACAATACAACTTCCACACTTAACTGACAGGCAAATAGAAACACTAAACATACCTTTCACCATTTCAGAAGTCGACAAAGCCATAGACAGCCTACCAAACAACAAATCCCCAGGTCCAGATGGCTTTATAGGGGAATACTACAAACAATTCAAATCTATCCTGAATGAGTATCTTGTCCAGATGTTCAATGACGCTGCTTCCTCTGCCTCCTTTCCTCAAGACATGTTAAAAGCATTGATTGTGACGTTACCGAAGCCAGGGAAGGACCCTAATACCCCGCAAAATTTCCGTCCCATATCTTTATTAAACCATGACATAAAACTATACGCAAAGATCATAGCGAACAGATTGATTGACCTTCTTCCAACCTTAATCCACCCCGATCAATCGGGCTTCACAAAAGGTCGTCAAACCTCAGACGCTACCTTAGGGAGGGGTCGAGAGGAGTTCTTTTTTTTTTTTTTTTTTTATTACTCCGGGATAGGGTGGGGGTAAAAGGGGATTTTTTTTTTTTTTTTTTGGAGCAATGGGTTAATAGTAGAAAAAGGGAATTCACAAGGAATTAAAGTGTCAATTAAAGGTAACATATGATGTGTAGATGAATAGATTTACTTAAGACATATTAAGCTGGCACTATATGAGTGCAATGAATTGTATTGTGAAACCCATGAAAAATAAAGATTTAAAAAAAAAAAAAAAAAAAAAACCTCAGACGCCACCCGAAGGATGGTTAACATCATACATCACGCTGAGAAACACAAAATGCCTTCTCTGCTCCTGTCTTTGGATGCAGAGAAGGCATTTGATCGAGTACACTGCCACTATCTAGACATGGCTTTACAGAAATTTGGTTTTCAGGGTCATATACTTTCAGCGATAATGGCACTTTATTCCCATCCCTCAGATCAAGTCTATTGTTCTTCCATGTTATCCAAACCATTTGACATAAGTAATGGCACCAGACAGGGATGCCCTCTTTCTCCCCTCCTCTTTAATATAGTTATGGAGCCATTATCAGAGCAAATAAGAACCCAAAGTACCATCTCAGGTTTTAAAATTGGAACAACTGAACACAAAATCAATCTTTTCGCGCATGACATTATTCTCTTACTGACTAACCCCGCAACTTCCCTGGCGTCGGTCCAAAACACTCTATCTGATTTCAGCGAGGTCTCATATTATAAGGTAAATGACTCTAAATCATATATTCTGCCCCTAGAAATTCCTACTGCATACCAATCAGAATTGGAAACCCAATATCCATACACATGGGCTAAGGAGTCCATCTCCTACTTAGGTTTAAAACTAACAAGAAAAACATCCTACCTTTACCGAGCCAACTTTACTCCTTTCCTGAACAACCTCCCAAAAGAATTGGAACAATTCCCCAAATTTGCTTTATCATGGTCGGGTAGATTGGCAGCATTTAAAATGCTTAAACTACCACAACTACTCTACCTATTTAGGTCATTACCAATCCCGATTCCTGGATCCTTCTTTACTTCTCTACAAAAAATACTCGGACACTACATATGGCAAAAAAAAAAGAAGATCTGCATGAAGGAATGGGTCAACATACCAGCAGCAGTGTGTGAAGAAAACATTTGATCTCTGTCATTGCCAACAAAGGATATATAACAAAGTATTGAGATGAACTTTTGATATTGACCAAATACTTATTTTCCACCATAACTTGCAAATAAATTCTTTCAAAAATCAGACAATGTGATTGTCTGGATTTGTTTCCACATTTTGTCTCGCATAGTTGAGGTATACCTATGATGACAATTACAGGCCTCTCTTTAATCTTTTTAAGTGGAACTTGCACAATTAGTGGCTGACTAAATACTTTTTTGCCCCACTGTAGCTCTGCTGACTGTCTCTAGTCATCTTACATGGACCCAGAACTCAATCAGCCCTAATTAACTTCTTCACGCCTAAGAGTAAAACAAATCTAAATGCCTAGGCGCAATTTTGCAATTTTGACATGTGTTGGTAAAACCGTACATATCATCACAAATAAATTCAAAGGGCAGACTTGCGCTTTTTTCCTGTTTGCTCTGATATCAAAATGAAAAAATATTACTTAACTGTAATTTGTATTGTAATAAAACACAGAGGGTTTGAAAACCCAGAAAAGTTAATTTGGCTTGTCAGTAAAATGTGAAAGTAAAGAAGATATTCAGCTCTCAAAGCAAGACACATATAATTCTTTTGTGAGGCAAATCCAATTCATGTCTCCAAAGTCTGGTGCAACGTCAATAATCTAGGCAATGGATCTTAGCATGCATCCATCATCCAGGTGATAAAAACCTGTCTGGAATACAGCCACCTGCTGACAAGTGTCTGCTGCCAAGAAGGAGCTTATTTTTAGGCAAGCCTTGTTATCCTCTCATAGTGATACTTTTTAAAGCTTAAATTGAAGATCTTGTTTCATTTAGTTTTTTTTTTTTCATGGCCTTCCCTGATTTAAAACATAGGTTGCCATGTCACATATTTTGTCTTTTTGGATTTGCACTTTCAGCTAAAGCCTCGTACACACGATCGGACTTTCCGACGGGAAATGTGTGATGACAGGCTATTGGCGGAAAATCCAACCGTGTATATGCTCCATCGGACAATTGTTGTCGGACTTTCCGCCAAAAAAAGTTGGCTAGTAGGTTTTCAAATTTTCCGCAAATGTGTGTTCTCGGATTTTCCGAGCGTGTGTACACAAGTCCATTGGACAAAAGTCCAAAGTACAAACACGCATGCTCAGAAGCAAGGACGAGCCAGAAGCGGTCAGTCTTGTAAACTAGAGTTCGTAATGGAGAATTAACATTTGTGACGTGGCAAATTATGAGATCTCCAAATTTAGCACACATTCTCTTCTTCTTTAATGGGATAATAATGAAGCTGCTTTGTTGGTGATACTGATGGAGTTATTGCAAACAAATTTTCAAAGGCTTTTTTTTCTAGTGATATCAAGAATAATATTATTATGCTTTTTTTTTTTTTTTAATTTGGGCAAGTTACCATAACACCATGATCCCGTAGTTTTTAAGATCAAAGATACAACTATGTTGGTGTCCCTTGTCAATTTTACATTGTATTTTTTAAAATGTAACTGCCTACTCCCAAACTGTCATTTGAAGTAAAACACATAGCCAAGTATTATTCTCCACTATTTTTTTATTGTGCATTTAAAAAAGGAAACAAATAAAATTAGACATGCTATCTGCCAATAGAACTTAACCAAAAAGTGCATTCTATGCATCAGAGATCAGAGCAGAATGGGCAGATTGGTTTGAGATGATAGGCAACAGTAATGCCGCATACACACGAGTGGACTTTTCTGCATCAAAGGTTTAGAATAAGGAACTTCATAGCCAGTAGCCAATAGCTGCCATTGTGTCCTTTTTTGTCCGTCGGACTAGCATAGAGACAAACGGATTTTTGGACCGGACTCGAGTCAGTCGGAAAGATTTGAAACATGTCCAAATCTAAAGTCCATCTGATTTTCGACAGAAAATGTCCGCTGAAGGTCCGATGAAGCCCACGAATGGTCAGATTGTCCGACGGATTCATTCCGTCGGACCAGTCCGGTCGAAAAGTCCGGTCGTGTGTACACGGCACAACTCAAATAACCACTCGTTACAACCAAGGTATGCTGAATATCAACTCTGAATTTTACAACCAAGATATGCAGAACACCATCTCTGAACACACAACACATCGAACTTTGAAGCAGTTGGGCTACAGCATCAGAAGACCACACCGGGTGCCACTCCTGTCAGCTAAGAACAGGAAACTGAGGCTACAATTCGCACAGGCTCATTAAAATTGGACAATAGAAGATTGGAAAAACATTGCCTGGTCTGATGAGTCTCGATTTCAGCTGTGACATTTAGACACTAGGGTCAGAATATGGCCTAAACAACATGAAAGCCTACCTTGTATCAACAGTTCAGGCTTGTGGTGGTGGTGTAATGGTATGGGGGATATTTTCTTGCCACACTTTGGGCTCCTTACTACCAATTGAGCATCGTTTAAACGCCACGGTCTACCTGAGTATTGTTGCTGACCATGTCCATCCCTTTATGACTACAGTGTACCCATCTTCTGATGGCTCCTTCCAGCAGGATAAGGCTCCTTGTCACAAAATTCAAATCATCTCAAACTGGTTTCTTGAACATGACAATGAGTTCTCTGTACTCCAATAGCCTCCACGGTCACCAGTCTCAATATAGCACCATTGGGATGTGGTGGAGCAGGAGATTTGCATCATGGATGTACAGCCGACAAAACTGCAGCAACTCTGTGATGCTATCATGACAATATGGACCAAAATCTCTGAGGAATGTTTCTAACACCTGGTTAAATCTATGCCATGAAGAGTTAAGGCAGTTCTGAAAGCAAAAAGGGGGTCCAACTCGGTACTAGCAAGGTGTACCTAATAAAGTTGCCAGGGAGTGTGTGTGTGTATATATATATATATATATATATATATATATATATATATATACAGAAGTGAGCCTGATTTTGCACTTTCCAGCTTTAGTAAATAAACCCCATTGCGTACTTAAAAGTGGGGTATGTATATATATATATATATATATATATATATATATATATATATATATATATATATTCACTGATCAGCCATAACGTTATGACCAAGTAAAGTGAATAAAATTGATTGTCTTGTTACAAAGCCATATATTGGTGGAATATATATTAGGCAGCACATGAATATGTTGTTTCTAAAGTTGGTATGTTGAAAGCAGAAAAAATGTGCAGGTGTAAGGATTTGTGCAACTTTAACAAGAACCAAATTGTAATAAAACTGGGTCAGAGCAATTTCAAAACTGCAGCTCTTGTGGAATGTTCTTGGTCTGCATTGGTCAGAACCTACCAAAAGTGGTCCAAGGAAGGAAAACTGGGGAACTGGTGACAGGGTCATGGGCAGCCAAGGCTCATTTATGTATGTGGGGAACGAAGGCTGGCCCGTGTATCCCGATCTCTGTGTAGTCCAATCCAATAGAAGAGCTACTGTAGCTCAAATTGCTGAAAAATGTAATGCTGGTTCTGAAAAAAAGGTGTTAGAACACACAGAGCATTGCAGTTTGAGGTGTTGATATGGCCTCCAAATTTTCCAGATCTCAATCTAATCAAGTAATTGTGGGATGTGCTGGTAAAGCAAGTCCAATCCATGGAGGCCCCACCTCACAACTTACAGGACGTAAAGTGGAAGTAAACTCCCTTTGTTGATTTTTACATATAGGCTTACCTATAGGTACAATAAATATCTCCTGATGTCTCAGTGATGTCACCGAGACATGCGCACTGAGCTTTGACTGGACCGTGCTGTCCAGTCAGACCTCTGTGCCACGCCGTGATTCCCGCAATGAGGTACAGTAGCTCGGCCATCTATACGGCCAAAAGCCCGCAAACCTGGAAGGAAGACCGGTGAAGATTGAAGTGCCTACAGTGATGACAGCGTACCGCTGGAGGGCTGGAGGGCTTAGTTTTCAGGTAAGTCTGTCATTATGTGCTAATATGCGGTCCATACTAGAATATTATGGCTTAAACTGTCCAGGACCATTTTTTTTTGCTGCAGTTTACTACCGCTTTAAAGGATCTAGTACTGAAGGCATGTTGACAGATACCACAACATGCCTTCAGAGATCTAGTGGCATCCATGCCTGAATGGGTAAGGGCTGTTTTTAGTGGTCATAATGTTATAGCAACCTAGATTTGGTGGCCTACAGCCAATTGTTAAATGTTATGTTACCCAAAAAAAAAAATATATATATATATAGAGAGAGATATACTGTATATATATCCCTTTCTCTCTCTCTATATATATATATATATATATAGATATATCTATATATATAGATATCTATATATGTCTATATATCTATATATATCTATATATATATATATATCTATATATATATATATATATAGATATATATATATATAGATATATAGATATATAGATATATATCTCACAAAAGTGAGTACACCCCTCACATTCTTTATAATATTTTAACACTGAAAAAATTATGGCACTTTGCTACAATGTAAAGTAGTGAGTGTACAGCTTGTATAACAGTGAAAATTTGCTGTCCTCTCAAAATAACTCAACACACAGCCATTAATGTCTAAACCGCTGGCAACAAAAGTGAGTACACCCCTGAGTGAAAATGTCCAAATTGGGCCCGTATTAGCCATTTTCCCTCCCTGATGTCATGTGACTCGTTAGTGTTACAAGGTCTCCGGTGTGAATGGGGAGCAGGTGTGTTAAATTTGGTGTTATCACTCTCACTCGCTCATACTGGTCACTGGAAGTTCAACATGGTACCTCATGGCAAAGAACTCTCTGAGGTTCTGAGAAAAAGAATTGTTGCTCTACTTAAAGATGGCCTAGGCTATAAGAAGATTGCCAAGACCCTGACACTGAGCTGCAGTGGCCAAGACCATACAGCGGTTTAACAGAACATGTTCCACTCAGCACAGGCCTCCCGTAGTCGACCAAAGTTGAGTGCACATGCTAAGCGGCATACCCAGAGGTTGTCTTTGGGAAATAGACGTATGAGTGCTGCCAGCATTGCTACAGAGTTTGAAGGGGTGGGGGATCAGCCTGTCAGTGCTCACACCATACGCCACACAAATTGGTCTGCATGGCTGTCATCCCACAAGAAAGCCCGCAAACAGTTTGCTGAAGACAAGCAGACTAAGGACATGGATTACTGGAACCATGTCCTGTGATCTGATGAGACCAAGATGTGTGTGGCGGCAACCAGGTGAAAAGTACAAAGAAAAGTGTATCTTGCCTACAGTCAAGCATGGTGGTGGGAGTGTCATGGTCTGGGGCTGCACGAGTACTGCGGCACTGGGGAGCTACAGGTTCATTGAGGGAACCATGAATGCCAACATGTACTGTGACATACTGAAGCAGAGCATGATCCCATCCCTTTGGAGACTGGGCCTCAGGGCAGTATTCCAACATGATAATGACCCAAAACACATCTCCAAGACGACCACTACCTTGCTAAAGAAGCTGAGGGTAAAGGTGATGGACTTGCCAAGCATGTCTCCAGACCTAAACCATATATATATATATATATATATATATATATATATATATATATATATATATATATATGTTTTTTGGTTTTTTTTTACTTTCAATAGTTTTTATTAAGTTTTCCAAGAGTAATTACAGAGTATACATAAGAATTAGATCCTTCTGTGATAAAGGAATTTAAAACGTACAATATCTTACATTATTATACTGACTAGGTTTGGATTATATAAACTGGCAGACATTGATTATTATGTTGAGGTGAGGGAATGGAGTTGGCCCTCTCGCCCTGACACCCCTACTGGGATGAAACTGTGTCGTGGGCCGCAGGTCGACTCCGCAGAGCATTTCTGGTCATCAGTGTTTGTAGATTATGGATGAGAAGTATAATCCAATGTGAAACATAACTGTAACATATACGAGCAATTGCTTGTGAAAAAAGAACAAAAAAGGTTGAAGAGAAATAGATAAAGAAGGGATGGAAGATGGGGGGGCGGGGGATATGGGGAATGATGGAGGCGGAAAGTCAAGTGTGTCCTGACGGAACTCTGAAGTGGGCTCAGAAGCCCTAAGAAGGATTCAAAGGGGTGTGAATATAGTCAGCTCATGGTTCCCAAGTGGCTTTGAACTTCCTAACTGTGTCCTGTAGAATGCTTACCATCTTCTCTTGGGCCATGATCCCTGAGATCTTCTTTTTCGTCATGGTAAAGGGTCGCTTCCGGGCATTAGCTATTGTCGGTTTAGCCCCTAGAAAAATTAAGTGGATTAATCGCCCCGTATTCTTAGAAGCCTTTTCAATAGGAACATTTAATAAGGCTATGTGTGGAGCTTTTGTGACTTGAATACCGGTAATTTTGCGTATCATGGCAATCTGAAATTTCGTTTCAGAAGCTTCTTATTTTAGGACATTCCCACCAGATGTGAATCATGGAACCCATATGGAAGCAGTCTTGGAAGCAAAGGGGGGAGGCTGTAGGGTAGAATTTGGCTAGGCTTGTGGGTACTAAGTACCATCGAGTCAGTACCTTGAGGCCTGCTTCGACTTGTTAAATATTTAAAATTCCTCTGTAGGCCCTGGAGAATACCATTCTTCTATGTCCCACTCTTGTGAGAGGTCCCTCTCCCATTCTGTCATATAGCTGGGTTTAGAATTAACCCTAGCAAGTGACTCGTAGATCACAGATATTCCTCCTCTCTGCTCCATGGCCTGAGCACACCAGTGTTCATAAGGTGTAATGGTAGGAGATTAAGGTTTAGTCTTCCACAACAAGTGGAGAAAGTTTGAAATCTGGAGAAAACTAAATCTCTCAGAGGTGGGCATTTCTAGTTTACTGATACAATAGTTAAGAGTGAGTGGGCCAGAAAGATTGAAAAAGTGGCCCATTCTACACATCCCCTTGTCCAACCACCATTGAAATTCTTAATATCCATTCCAGGAATGAATTGGGGATTGTGGAATAGAAGGGCAAGCAGACAGATCTGGGAGGTTAATTTTGTGTGGCCTTTTAGGCTATCCCTTAAAGAGTATGAGTGGGTGGTTTTTAGGGGACACCACATTAGGTAACCAAGAGTGAAGCGAGGTACTGCCTGACGTTCCATATGGACCCAATCTGGTTTGGTTGCTCACGAGTAGATTATAGAAATTTGGGCTGCCTGATAGTACCAAAGGAGGTTGGGTAATCCAAAACCCGCCTTTTTGGGAGTTCTAAAGAGGACCCCTTTAGCACAATGATATCCCTTTGATCCCCAGACAAAGGAGATCATTTTTGCTTGGATTCGGCTAAGGTGGTCCTTGTTAATGGGTATCGGGAGTGATCAAAAAAGGTACAGGCTACATGGGAGTAGAATCATCTTGATGGAGTGGATTCATCCTAGCCATGAAAGTTTGAGCAGAGACCATTGACTAAGTTCGGATTTCAAGTTTTTGATCAGTGGGGGGTAATAAGCTGAATATAATTGGTTCACTTTTTAGTGAGTGTGACTCTCAAATAGGATATCATAGAATCACTCCAATTAGAATCAAAGTGGTCTTTTAGTCTGGGAGTAAGGATTCAGCAATATTGATGTTAAGGGCATAGGATTTAGTTATGTTAACACGCAGGCCTGATATGTTTCCAATTAGTAAGTAGGTGACAGATGTTAAAAAAGGTAAAGAAATTAGTGGGGAGGTGATGAATAGGAGAAGGTCGTCTGCAAAGAGGGCACATGTATGCATTTGGTAGCTGCCTGAAACTCCGTGAATGTCTGGGTTGCTTCTGAGGACTATTGCTAAAGTTTTAATTCCTTCTTTCCCGTTTTCCCGTTTTCCTCTAATGGTAGCTTTATGTGCTGCTCAGAGAGTAGTGGGAGAGACCTCTTCAACGTCGTTATTGTGAAAGTAGTTAGTGCTGGCTCTTTCTATTTCTATTGTTCGTATTGGGTCGCTTAGGATGGATTCATTCAGTGTCCAATGTCTGGGACTTTTCAGGTCCTGTGAACGTTTTATAATTAGGAAGACCAGTGAGTGGTCAGACCTTACAGTGTCTCTAATGAAAGATTTGTGTGCTAGGGGAATCATGGATGGTAGATATTAGGATATGGTCTATCCTGGCGAATGATTGATGAGGGTGAGAGTAGTGTGTAAAGTCTCGCTTTGAGGGATTACATCCCCTCCATATGTCAATTAGCTTGTGTTGAAACATTAGTCTTGTTATACGTAGGCTTTGTTTAGTGGGTCTGATGGTTTGTGCAACCAGGGGTCGTTTTTTTATCTAATCCGGGTTTAAAGGCTATGTTTGAATCACCTCCAAAGATCACTGTGCCTTCGACTAGTCGGCCCTAGAGCTGCAGCACAGAGTTAAAGAATCTGGCTTGGACCTGATTGGGTGCATATTATGAGATAAAAGAGTAAAGTTAGTCATCTAACACTCCATCGATGAGGAGGAATCTGCCCTCAAGGTCTTTATGTTCTGATTTTAGTGAGAATTTACAGTTATTTGAGTTGTTAAAGAATACCTACACCCTTCGATTTGTCCTCAGCCTTGGCCAGATAGAACTTAGGGTATTTGGAATGGATGAACTTGGGGTTGTACATTCTCGGAAAGTGCGTTTCTTGGAGCAGTAACACATCAATATTCTGGCTGTGATAATATTGGAATATTTTTCTACGTTTGATTGGGGAGTTTAGCTCCTGTGTATGGTGTGACACAACTCTTAGCATGGGGAGGGAACTGTGAGTGTTAGCCATGGAGGGAGAGGACGAGGATCTCATGAGATGCAGAGTCACTTACCAGTAGGTATTTGATATGGTCCACGTAGGGTGAGCTTCTGTAAGGGGTGGTCCCTTCAATCACCCCAGTGTAGTGTGGAGTTCCGTCAGGACAACTATAAAGAAAGATAATTTTAGAGGAGTAGGGGAGGGAGAAAATCAGAGATGAAAAGAGAGTAAGAAGGAAGGACATCTGAGGGGTAGGCGGACTTGGTCCATCCGCACCCTCAAGTGAATATGAACAGTCTACCACTTCTGGAGAGGGAGAGATCCTGACCAGGCGAGATGGAAAAAACATCCCCTGGTCAGGTGAAGGCACATGTGTGCTGCTCCGGTCGCAACACCCCGAGTTATGCATAAACAATATAAACAAAGTAAAGAAACAGCACATCTAGCACGTGTATGCTAGTTTTAAAAACTGTTAAGGGGGGCCTAGGTGAAAGTTTGGCACTGAGGATTGGGGAGGGGGGAGG
>NW_027362699.1:0-32377 GCF_042186555.1 Aquarana catesbeiana
AAAAACGCGTCAACGCCGCCTTGGCACATGTTATGAGGAGGACTCTGGCTTCCCATGTTGCTCGCGGCGCTCGGTTCCAAGCTTCAACAACAAACGCAAAAGCGAGGTGCCTCCCAGGAAGGCAGCGTTTGGAGAATGCGGGCATCGATCCCGCTACCTCTCGCATGCTAAGCGAGCGCTCTACCACTTGAGCTAATCCCCCTTTGCTCGGGCTCCCCGTTGGCGCTATGGCTGATCCCTGTCCTCTTATGTGCTATGCGTAATATATGCAGTTTTGCAAAATCCACAACCTGCTCTGGCCGCTAGACACCAGGACAGCCACCCGTTTTCCGAGCTTCGAAGGTTTGCACTCTCCCTTCCTCAGAGTCCCCCCATTTTTTTTCTCCCTTCGTGAGTCCATTGACAACTGATCCCTTTCGGAAGTATGACCTCATGGGTTTCAATGATGTCATTAGGAGAAGGTGGTTTCCAAAAGAACCTTCCCACCACCTAGTACGTTCTAGACAATAAACACCTTGTGCCTTGATGCATTCCACCGGACTTGAAATTGGCGGGAGAGGGCTACCCGGGGGGGCTTTAAAGACAAAGACACCATAATTGCATTGGCCGGGAATCGAACCCGGGCCTCCCGCGTGGCAGGCGAGAATTCTACCACTGAACCACCAATGCGCCACGTCGGGGCCGGCGCCATCACCCTCCTCGCTCAGCTGGTCTAGGAGAGTCCAGCTTTTGCCCAGACTTGACTTGGCATTAGCTTGTCAACATCGATGGAAACGCCTTGTCATCTACATTGTGACTTTGCCAGATGGACCCACTCCCCATGGATCGGTAGCAAACTAGATCCACATTTTGTTGTTGATGCTCCTCCTCAGCAACAAGAGCAGAGTGGCGCAGCGGAAGCGTGCTGAGCCAAAACCCTCAGCATAAGGATGGCACTGGCACCTTTTGCTTGTCAACATCGATGAAACGCCTCGTCATCTACATTGTGACTTTGCCAGATGGACCCACTCCCCATGGGATCGGTAGCAAACTAGATCCACATTTTGTTGTCGATGCACCAGCTCGGCAGCAAGAGCAGAGTGGCGCAGCGGAAGCGTGCTGGGCCCATAACCCAGAGGTCGATGGATCGAAACCATCCTCTGCTACGTTGCCTTTTCCTATGCCAGTCGATATTTGCTAGTGGGGCCAAAGGGCGCTCTTTCACACACAAAGAGAAGTTGAACCTGATTCTGGTGGTTAAACGAGTCCAAAACCCTCAGCATAAGGATGGCACGGGCACCTTTTGTGCTAATGCAATATTGTCTCTTGGCAAAGGAAGCCTGGCCGTGCTTTCTTTAATGGATTGCTTTTGTCCAATACTGCCTGCCTGACTTTGGCTGAAGCCACAGCTGCCTCAAAAAAAAAACGCGTCAACGCCGCCTTGGCACATGTTATGAGGAGGACTCTGGCTTCCCATGTTGCTCGCGGCGCTCGGTTCCAAGCTTCAACAACAAACGCAAAAGCGAGGTGCCTCCCAGGAAGGCAGCGTTTGGAGAATGCGGGCATCGATCCCGCTACCTCTCGCATGCTAAGCGAGCGCTCTACCACTTGAGCTAATCCCCCTTTGCTCGGGCTCCCGTTGGCGCTATGGCTGATCCCTGTCCTCTTATGTGCTATGCGTAATATATGCAGTTTTGCAAAATCCACAACCTGCTCTGGCCGCTAGACACCAGGACAGCCACCCGTTTTCCGAGCTTCGAAGGTTTGCACTCTCCCTTCCTCAGAGTCCCCCCATTTTTTTTCTCCCTTCGTGAGTCCATTGACAACTGATCCCTTTCGGAAGTATGACCTCATGGGTTTCAATGATGTCATTAGGAGAAGGTGGTTTCCAAAAGAACCTTCCCACCACCTAGTACGTTCTAGACAATAAACACCTTGTGCCTTGATGCATTCCACCGGACTTGAAATTGGCGGGAGAGGGCTACCCGGGGGGGCTTTAAAGACAAAGACACCATAATTGCATTGGCCGGGAATCGAACCCGGGCCTCCCGCGTGGCAGGCGAGAATTCTACCACTGAACCACCAATGCGCCACGTCGGGGCCGGCGCCATCACCCTCCTCGCTCAGCTGGTCTAGGAGAGTCCAGCTTTTGCCCAGACTTGACTTGGCATTAGCTTGTCAACATCGATGGAAACGCCTTGTCATCTACATTGTGACTTTGCCAGATGGACCCACTCCCCATGGGATCGGTAGCAAACTAGATCCACATTTTGTTGTTGATGCTCCTCCTCAGCAACAAGAGCAGAGTGGCGCAGCGGAAGCGTGCTGAGCCAAAACCCTCAGCATAAGGATGGCACTGGCACCTTTTGCTTGTCAACATCGATGGAAACGCCTCGTCATCTACATTGTGACTTTGCCAGATGGACCCACTCCCCATGGGATCGGTAGCAAACTAGATCCACATTTTGTTGTCGATGCACCAGCTCGGCAGCAAGAGCAGAGTGGCGCAGCGGAAGCGTGCTGGGCCCATAACCCAGAGGTCGATGGATCGAAACCATCCTCTGCTACGTTGCCTTTTCTATGCCAGTCGATATTTGCTAGTGGGGCCAAAGGGCGCTCTTTCACACACAAAGAGAAGTTGAACCTGATTCTGGTGGTTAAACGAGTCCAAAACCCTCAGCATAAGGATGGCACGGGCACCTTTTGTGCTAATGCAATATTGTCTCTTGGCAAAGGAAGCCTGGCCGTGCTTTCTTTAATGGATTGCTTTTGTCCAATACTGCCTGCCTGACTTTGGCTGAAGCCACAGCTGCCTCAAAAAAAAAAACGCGTCAACGCCGCCTTGGCACATGTTATGAGGAGGACTCTGGCTTCCCATGTTGCTCGCGGCGCTCGGTTCCAAGCTTCAACAACAAACGCAAAAGCGAGGTGCCTCCCAGGAAGGCAGCGTTTGGAGAATGCGGGCATCGATCCCGCTACCTCTCGCATGCTAAGCGAGCGCTCTACCACTTGAGCTAATCCCCCTTTGCTCGGGCTCCCCGTTGGCGCTATGGCTGATCCCTGTCCTCTTATGTGCTATGCGTAATATATGCAGTTTTGCAAATCCACAACCTGCTCTGGCCGCTAGACACCAGGACAGCCACCCGTTTTCCGAGCTTCGAAGGTTTGCACTCTCCCTTCCTCAGAGTCCCCCCATTTTTTTTCTCCCTTCGTGAGTCCATTGACAACTGATCCCTTTCGGAAGTATGACCTCATGGGTTTCAATGATGTCATTAGGAGAAGGTGGTTTCCAAAAGAACCTTCCCACCACCTAGTACGTTCTAGACAATAAACACCTTGTGCCTTGATGCATTCCACCGGACTTGAAATTGGCGGGAGAGGGCTACCCGGGGGGGCTTTAAAGACAAAGACACCATAATTGCATTGGCCGGGAATCGAACCCGGGCCTCCCGCGTGCAGGCGAGAATTCTACCACTGAACCACCAATGCGCCACGTCGGGGCCGGCGCCATCACCCTCCTCGCTCAGCTGGTCTAGGAGAGTCCAGCTTTTGCCCAGACTTGACTTGGCATTAGCTTGTCAACATCGATGGAAACGCCTTGTCATCTACATTGTGACTTTGCCAGATGGACCCACTCCCCATGGGATCGGTAGCAAACTAGATCCACATTTTGTTGTTGATGCTCCTCCTCAGCAACAAGAGCAGAGTGGCGCAGCGGAAGCGTGCTGAGCCAAAACCCTCAGCATAAGGATGGCACTGGCACCTTTTGCTTGTCAACATCGATGGAAACGCCTCGTCATCTACATTGTGACTTTGCCAGATGGACCCACTCCCCATGGGATCGGTAGCAAACTAGATCCACATTTTGTTGTCGATGCACCAGCTCGGCAGCAAGAGCAGAGTGGCGCAGCGGAAGCGTGCTGGGCCCATAACCCAGAGGTCGATGGATCGAAACCATCCTCTGCTACGTTGCCTTTTCCTATGCCAGTCGATATTTGCTAGTGGGGCCAAAGGGCGCTCTTTCACACACAAAGAGAAGTTGAACCTGATTCTGGTGGTTAAACGAGTCCAAAACCCTCAGCATAAGGATGGCACGGGCACCTTTTGTGCTAATGCAATATTGTCTCTTGGCAAAGGAAGCCTGGCCGTGCTTTCTTTAATGGATTGCTTTTGTCCAATACTGCCTGCCTGACTTTGGCTGAAGCCACAGCTGCCTCAAAAAAAAAAACGCGTCAACGCCGCCTTGGCACATGTTATGAGGAGGACTCTGGCTTCCCATGTTGCTCGCGGCGCTCGGTTCCAAGCTTCAACAACAAACGCAAAAGCGAGGTGCCTCCCAGGAAGGCAGCGTTTGGAGAATGCGGGCATCGATCCCGCTACCTCTCGCATGCTAAGCGAGCGCTCTACCACTTGAGCTAATCCCCCTTTGCTCGGGCTCCCCGTTGGCGCTATGGCTGATCCCTGTCCTCTTATGTGCTATGCGTAATATATGCAGTTTTGCAAAATCCACAACCTGCTCTGGCCGCTAGACACCAGGACAGCCACCCGTTTTCCGAGCTTCGAAGGTTTGCACTCTCCCTTCCTCAGAGTCCCCCCATTTTTTTTCTCCCTTCGTGAGTCCATTGACAACTGATCCCTTTCGGAAGTATGACCTCATGGGTTTCAATGATGTCATTAGGAGAAGGTGGTTTCCAAAAGAACCTTCCCACCACCTAGTACGTTCTAGACAATAAACACCTTGTGCCTTGATGCATTCCACCGGACTTGAAATTGGCGGGAGAGGGCTACCCGGGGGGGCTTTAAAGACAAAGACACCATAATTGCATTGGCCGGGAATCGAACCCGGGCCTCCCGCGTGGCAGGCGAGAATTCTACCACTGAACCACCAATGCGCCACGTCGGGGCCGGCGCCATCACCCTCCTCGCTCAGCTGGTCTAGGAGAGTCCAGCTTTTGCCCAGACTTGACTTGGCATTAGCTTGTCAACATCGATGGAAACGCCTTGTCATCTACATTGTGACTTTGCCAGATGGACCCACTCCCCATGGGATCGGTAGCAAACTAGATCCACATTTTGTTGTTGATGCTCCTCCTCAGCAACAAGAGCAGAGTGGCGCAGCGGAAGCGTGCTGAGCCAAAACCCTCAGCATAAGGATGGCACTGGCACCTTTTGCTTGTCAACATCGATGGAAACGCCTCGTCATCTACATTGTGACTTTGCCAGATGGACCCACTCCCCATGGGATCGGTAGCAAACTAGATCCACATTTTGTTGTCGATGCACCAGCTCGGCAGCAAGAGCAGAGTGGCGCAGCGGAAGCGTGCTGGGCCCATAACCCAGAGGTCGATGGATCGAAACCATCCTCTGCTACGTTGCCTTTTCCTATGCCAGTCGATATTTGCTAGTGGGGCCAAAGGGCGCTCTTTCACACACAAAGAGAAGTTGAACCTGATTCTGGTGGTTAAACGAGTCCAAAACCCTCAGCATAAGGATGGCACGGGCACCTTTTGTGCTAATGCAATATTGTCTCTTGGCAAAGGAAGCCTGGCCGTGCTTTCTTTAATGGATTGCTTTTGTCCAATACTGCCTGCCTGACTTTGGCTGAAGCCACAGCTGCCTCAAAAAAAAAAACGCGTCAACGCCGCCTTGGCACATGTTATGAGGAGGACTCTGGCTTCCCATGTTGCTCGCGGCGCTCGGTTCCAAGCTTCAACAACAAACGCAAAAGCGAGGTGCCTCCCAGGAAGGCAGCGTTTGGAGAATGCGGGCATCGATCCCGCTACCTCTCGCATGCTAAGCGAGCGCTCTACCACTTGAGCTAATCCCCCTTTGCTCGGGCTCCCCGTTGGCGCTATGGCTGATCCCTGTCCTCTTATGTGCTATGCGTAATATATGCAGTTTTGCAAAATCCACAACCTGCTCTGGCCGCTAGACACCAGGACAGCCACCCGTTTTCCGAGCTTCGAAGGTTTGCACTCTCCCTTCCTCAGAGTCCCCCCATTTTTTTTCTCCCTTCGTGAGTCCATTGACAACTGATCCCTTTCGGAAGTATGACCTCATGGGTTTCAATGATGTCATTAGGAGAAGGTGGTTTCCAAAAGAACCTTCCCACCACCTAGTACGTTCTAGACAATAAACACCTTGTGCCTTGATGCATTCCACCGGACTTGAAATTGGCGGGAGAGGGCTACCCGGGGGGCTTTAAAGACAAAGACACCATAATTGCATTGGCCGGGAATCGAACCCGGGCCTCCCGCGTGGCAGGCGAGAATTCTACCACTGAACCACCAATGCGCCACGTCGGGGCCGGCGCCATCACCCTCCTCGCTCAGCTGGTCTAGGAGAGTCCAGCTTTTGCCCAGACTTGACTTGGCATTAGCTTGTCAACATCGATGGAAACGCCTTGTCATCTACATTGTGACTTTGCCAGATGGACCCACTCCCCATGGGATCGGTAGCAAACTAGATCCACATTTTGTTGTTGATGCTCCTCCTCAGCAACAAGAGCAGAGTGGCGCAGCGGAAGCGTGCTGAGCCAAAACCCTCAGCATAAGGATGGCACTGGCACCTTTTGCTTGTCAACATCGATGGAAACGCCTCGTCATCTACATTGTGACTTTGCCAGATGGACCCACTCCCCATGGGATCGGTAGCAAACTAGATCCACATTTTGTTGTCGATGCACCAGCTCGGCAGCAAGAGCAGAGTGGCGCAGCGGAAGCGTGCTGGGCCCATAACCCAGAGGTCGATGGATCGAAACCATCCTCTGCTACGTTGCCTTTTCCTATGCCAGTCGATATTTGCTAGTGGGGCCAAAGGGCGCTCTTTCACACACAAAGAGAAGTTGAACCTGATTCTGGTGGTTAAACGAGTCCAAAACCCTCAGCATAAGGATGGCACGGGCACCTTTTGTGCTAATGCAATATTGTCTCTTGGCAAAGGAAGCCTGGCCGTGCTTTCTTTAATGGATTGCTTTTGTCCAATACTGCCTGCCTGACTTTGGCTGAAGCCACAGCTGCCTCAAAAAAAAAAACGCGTCAACGCCGCCTTGGCACATGTTATGAGGAGGACTCTGGCTTCCCATGTTGCTCGCGGCGCTCGGTTCCAAGCTTCAACAACAAACGCAAAAGCGAGGTGCCTCCCAGGAAGGCAGCGTTTGGAGAATGCGGGCATCGATCCCGCTACCTCTCGCATGCTAAGCGAGCGCTCTACCACTTGAGCTAATCCCCCTTTGCTCGGGCTCCCCGTTGGCGCTATGGCTGATCCCTGTCCTCTTATGTGCTATGCGTAATATATGCAGTTTTGCAAAATCCACAACCTGCTCTGGCCGCTAGACACCAGGACAGCCACCCGTTTTCCGAGCTTCGAAGGTTTGCACTCTCCCTTCCTCAGAGTCCCCCCATTTTTTTTCTCCCTTCGTGAGTCCATTGACAACTGATCCCTTTCGGAAGTATGACCTCATGGGTTTCAATGATGTCATTAGGAGAAGGTGGTTTCCAAAAGAACCTTCCCACCACCTAGTACGTTCTAGACAATAAACACCTTGTGCCTTGATGCATTCCACCGGACTTGAAATTGGCGGGAGAGGGCTACCCGGGGGGGCTTTAAAGACAAAGACACCATAATTGCATTGGCCGGGAATCGAACCCGGGCCTCCCGCGTGGCAGGCGAGAATTCTACCACTGAACCACCAATGCGCCACGTCGGGGCCGGCGCCATCACCCTCCTCGCTCAGCTGGTCTAGGAGAGTCCAGCTTTTGCCCAGACTTGACTTGGCATTAGCTTGTCAACATCGATGGAAACGCCTTGTCATCTACATTGTGACTTTGCCAGATGGACCCACTCCCCATGGGATCGGTAGCAAACTAGATCCACATTTTGTTGTTGATGCTCCTCCTCAGCAACAAGAGCAGAGTGGCGCAGCGGAAGCGTGCTGAGCCAAAACCCTCAGCATAAGGATGGCACTGGCACCTTTTGCTTGTCAACATCGATGGAAACGCCTCGTCATCTACATTGTGACTTTGCCAGATGGACCCACTCCCCATGGGATCGGTAGCAAACTAGATCCACATTTTGTTGTCGATGCACCAGCTCGGCAGCAAGAGCAGAGTGGCGCAGCGGAAGCGTGCTGGGCCCATAACCCAGAGGTCGATGGATCGAAACCATCCTCTGCTACGTTGCCTTTTCCTATGCCAGTCGATATTTGCTAGTGGGGCCAAAGGGCGCTCTTTCACACACAAAGAGAAGTTGAACCTGATTCTGGTGGTTAAACGAGTCCAAAACCCTCAGCATAAGGATGGCACGGGCACCTTTTGTGCTAATGCAATATTGTCTCTTGGCAAAGGAAGCCTGGCCGTGCTTTCTTTAATGGATTGCTTTTGTCCAATACTGCCTGCCTGACTTTGGCTGAAGCCACAGCTGCCTCAAAAAAAAAAACGCGTCAACGCCGCCTTGGCACATGTTATGAGGAGGACTCTGGCTTCCCATGTTGCTCGCGGCGCTCGGTTCCAAGCTTCAACAACAAACGCAAAAGCGAGGTGCCTCCCAGGAAGGCAGCGTTTGGAGAATGCGGGCATCGATCCCGCTACCTCTCGCATGCTAAGCGAGCGCTCTACCACTTGAGCTAATCCCCCTTTGCTCGGGCTCCCCGTTGGCGCTATGGCTGATCCCTGTCCTCTTATGTGCTATGCGTAATATATGCAGTTTTGCAAAATCCACAACCTGCTCTGGCCGCTAGACACCAGGACAGCCACCCGTTTTCCGAGCTTCGAAGGTTTGCACTCTCCCTTCCTCAGAGTCCCCCCATTTTTTTTCTCCCTTCGTGAGTCCATTGACAACTGATCCCTTTCGGAAGTATGACCTCATGGGTTTCAATGATGTCATTAGGAGAAGGTGGTTTCCAAAAGAACCTTCCCACCACCTAGTACGTTCTAGACAATAAACACCTTGTGCCTTGATGCATTCCACCGGACTTGAAATTGGCGGGAGAGGGCTACCCGGGGGGGCTTTAAAGACAAAGACACCATAATTGCATTGGCCGGGAATCGAACCCGGGCCTCCCGCGTGGCAGGCGAGAATTCTACCACTGAACCACCAATGCGCCACGTCGGGGCCGGCGCCATCACCCTCCTCGCTCAGCTGGTCTAGGAGAGTCCAGCTTTTGCCCAGACTTGACTTGGCATTAGCTTGTCAACATCGATGGAAACGCCTTGTCATCTACATTGTGACTTTGCCAGATGGACCCACTCCCCATGGGATCGGTAGCAAACTAGATCCACATTTTGTTGTTGATGCTCCTCCTCAGCAACAAGAGCAGAGTGGCGCAGCGGAAGCGTGCTGAGCCAAAACCCTCAGCATAAGGATGGCACTGGCACCTTTTGCTTGTCAACATCGATGGAAACGCCTCGTCATCTACATTGTGACTTTGCCAGATGGACCCACTCCCCATGGGATCGGTAGCAAACTAGATCCACATTTTGTTGTCGATGCACCAGCTCGGCAGCAAGAGCAGAGTGGCGCAGCGGAAGCGTGCTGGGCCCATAACCCAGAGGTCGATGGATCGAAACCATCCTCTGCTACGTTGCCTTTTCCTATGCCAGTCGATATTTGCTAGTGGGGCCAAAGGGCGCTCTTTCACACACAAAGAGAAGTTGAACCTGATTCTGGTGGTTAAACGAGTCCAAAACCCTCAGCATAAGGATGGCACGGGCACCTTTTGTGCTAATGCAATATTGTCTCTTGGCAAAGGAAGCCTGGCCGTGCTTTCTTTAATGGATTGCTTTTGTCCAATACTGCCTGCCTGACTTTGGCTGAAGCCACAGCTGCCTCAAAAAAAAAAACGCGTCAACGCCGCCTTGGCACATGTTATGAGGAGGACTCTGGCTTCCCATGTTGCTCGCGGCGCTCGGTTCCAAGCTTCAACAACAAACGCAAAAGCGAGGTGCCTCCCAGGAAGGCAGCGTTTGGAGAATGCGGGCATCGATCCCGCTACCTCTCGCATGCTAAGCGAGCGCTCTACCACTTGAGCTAATCCCCCTTTGCTCGGGCTCCCCGTTGGCGCTATGGCTGATCCCTGTCCTCTTATGTGCTATGCGTAATATATGCAGTTTTGCAAAATCCACAACCTGCTCTGGCCGCTAGACACCAGGACAGCCACCCGTTTTCCGAGCTTCGAAGGTTTGCACTCTCCCTTCCTCAGAGTCCCCCCATTTTTTTTCTCCCTTCGTGAGTCCATTGACAACTGATCCCTTTCGGAAGTATGACCTCATGGGTTTCAATGATGTCATTAGGAGAAGGTGGTTTCCAAAAGAACCTTCCCACCACCTAGTACGTTCTAGACAATAAACACCTTGTGCCTTGATGCATTCCACCGGACTTGAAATTGGCGGGAGAGGGCTACCCGGGGGGGCTTTAAAGACAAAGACACCATAATTGCATTGGCCGGGAATCGAACCCGGGCCTCCCGCGTGGCAGGCGAGAATTCTACCACTGAACCACCAATGCGCCACGTCGGGGCCGGCGCCATCACCCTCCTCGCTCAGCTGGTCTAGGAGAGTCCAGCTTTTGCCCAGACTTGACTTGGCATTAGCTTGTCAACATCGATGGAAACGCCTTGTCATCTACATTGTGACTTTGCCAGATGGACCCACTCCCCATGGGATCGGTAGCAAACTAGATCCACATTTTGTTGTTGATGCTCCTCCTCAGCAACAAGAGCAGAGTGGCGCAGCGGAAGCGTGCTGAGCCAAAACCCTCAGCATAAGGATGGCACTGGCACCTTTTGCTTGTCAACATCGATGGAAACGCCTCGTCATCTACATTGTGACTTTGCCAGATGGACCCACTCCCCATGGGATCGGTAGCAAACTAGATCCACATTTTGTTGTCGATGCACCAGCTCGGCAGCAAGAGCAGAGTGGCGCAGCGGAAGCGTGCTGGGCCCATAACCCAGAGGTCGATGGATCGAAACCATCCTCTGCTACGTTGCCTTTTCCTATGCCAGTCGATATTTGCTAGTGGGGCCAAAGGGCGCTCTTTCACACACAAAGAGAAGTTGAACCTGATTCTGGTGGTTAAACGAGTCCAAAACCCTCAGCATAAGGATGGCACGGGCACCTTTTGTGCTAATGCAATATTGTCTCTTGGCAAAGGAAGCCTGGCCGTGCTTTCTTTAATGGATTGCTTTTGTCCAATACTGCCTGCCTGACTTTGGCTGAAGCCACAGCTGCCTCAAAAAAAAAAACGCGTCAACGCCGCCTTGGCACATGTTATGAGGAGGACTCTGGCTTCCCATGTTGCTCGCGGCGCTCGGTTCCAAGCTTCAACAACAAACGCAAAAGTGAGGTGCCTCCCAGGAAGGCAGCATTTGGAGAATGCGGGCATCGATCCCGCTACCTCTCGCATGCTAAGCGAGCGCTCTACCACTTGAGCTAATCCCCCTTTGCTCGGGCTCCCCGTTGGCGCTATGGCTGATCCCTGTCCTCTTATGTGCTATGCGTAATATATGCAGTTTTGCAAAATCCACAACCTGCTCTGGCCGCTAGACACCAGGACAGCCACCCGTTTTCCGAGCTTCGAAGGTTTGCACTCTCCCTTCCTCAGAGTCCCCCCATTTTTTTTCTCCCTTCGTGAGTCCATTGACAACTGATCCCTTTCGGAAGTATGACCTCATGGGTTTCAATGATGTCATTAGGAGAAGGTGGTTTCCAAAAGAACCTTCCCACCACCTAGTACGTTCTAGACAATAAACACCTTGTGCCTTGATGCATTCCACCGGACTTGAAATTGGCGGGAGAGGGCTACCCGGGGGGGCTTTAAAGACAAAGACACCATAATTGCATTGGCCGGGAATCGAACCCGGGCCTCCCGCGTGGCAGGCGAGAATTCTACCACTGAACCACCAATGCGCCACGTCGGGGCCGGCGCCATCACCCTCCTCGCTCAGCTGGTCTAGGAGAGTCCAGCTTTTGCCCAGACTTGACTTGGCATTAGCTTGTCAACATCGATGGAAACGCCTTGTCATCTACATTGTGACTTTGCCAGATGGACCCACTCCCCATGGGATCGGTAGCAAACTAGATCCACATTTTGTTGTTGATGCTCCTCCTCAGCAACAAGAGCAGAGTGGCGCAGCGGAAGCGTGCTGAGCCAAAACCCTCAGCATAAGGATGGCACTGGCACCTTTTGCTTGTCAACATCGATGGAAACGCCTCGTCATCTACATTGTGACTTTGCCAGATGGACCCACTCCCCATGGGATCGGTAGCAAACTAGATCCACATTTTGTTGTCGATGCACCAGCTCGGCAGCAAGAGCAGAGTGGCGCAGCGGAAGCGTGCTGGGCCCATAACCCAGAGGTCGATGGATCGAAACCATCCTCTGCTACGTTGCCTTTTCCTATGCCAGTCGATATTTGCTAGTGGGGCCAAAGGGCGCTCTTTCACACACAAAGAGAAGTTGAACCTGATTCTGGTGGTTAAACGAGTCCAAAACCCTCAGCATAAGGATGGCACGGGCACCTTTTGTGCTAATGCAATATTGTCTCTTGGCAAAGGAAGCCTGGCCGTGCTTTCTTTAATGGATTGCTTTTGTCCAATACTGCCTGCCTGACTTTGGCTGAAGCCACAGCTGCCTCAAAAAAAAAAACGCGTCAACGCCGCCTTGGCACATGTTATGAGGAGGACTCTGGCTTCCCATGTTGCTCGCGGCGCTCGGTTCCAAGCTTCAACAACAAACGCAAAAGCGAGGTGCCTCCCAGGAAGGCAGCGTTTGGAGAATGCGGGCATCGATCCCGCTACCTCTCGCATGCTAAGCGAGCGCTCTACCACTTGAGCTAATCCCCCTTTGCTCGGGCTCCCCGTTGGCGCTATGGCTGATCCCTGTCCTCTTATGTGCTATGCGTAATATATGCAGTTTTGCAAAATCCACAACCTGCTCTGGCCGCTAGACACCAGGACAGCCACCCGTTTTCCGAGCTTCGAAGGTTTGCACTCTCCCTTCCTCAGAGTCCCCCCATTTTTTTTCTCCCTTCGTGAGTCCATTGACAACTGATCCCTTTCGGAAGTATGACCTCATGGGTTTCAATGATGTCATTAGGAGAAGGTGGTTTCCAAAAGAACCTTCCCACCACCTAGTACGTTCTAGACAATAAACACCTTGTGCCTTGATGCATTCCACCGGACTTGAAATTGGCGGGAGAGGGCTACCCGGGGGGGCTTTAAAGACAAAGACACCATAATTGCATTGGCCGGGAATCGAACCCGGGCCTCCCGCGTGGCAGGCGAGAATTCTACCACTGAACCACCAATGCGCCACGTCGGGGCCGGCGCCATCACCCTCCTCGCTCAGCTGGTCTAGGAGAGTCCAGCTTTTGCCCAGACTTGACTTGGCATTAGCTTGTCAACATCGATGGAAACGCCTTGTCATCTACATTGTGACTTTGCCAGATGGACCCACTCCCCATGGGATCGGTAGCAAACTAGATCCACATTTTGTTGTTGATGCTCCTCCTCAGCAACAAGAGCAGAGTGGCGCAGCGGAAGCGTGCTGAGCCAAAACCCTCAGCATAAGGATGGCACTGGCACCTTTTGCTTGTCAACATCGATGGAAACGCCTCGTCATCTACATTGTGACTTTGCCAGATGGACCCACTCCCCATGGGATCGGTAGCAAACTAGATCCACATTTTGTTGTCGATGCACCAGCTCGGCAGCAAGAGCAGAGTGGCGCAGCGGAAGCGTGCTGGGCCCATAACCCAGAGGTCGATGGATCGAAACCATCCTCTGCTACGTTGCCTTTTCCTATGCCAGTCGATATTTGCTAGTGGGGCCAAAGGGCGCTCTTTCACACACAAAGAGAAGTTGAACCTGATTCTGGTGGTTAAACGAGTCCAAAACCCTCAGCATAAGGATGGCACGGGCACCTTTTGTGCTAATGCAATATTGTCTCTTGGCAAAGGAAGCCTGGCCGTGCTTTCTTTAATGGATTGCTTTTGTCCAATACTGCCTGCCTGACTTTGGCTGAAGCCACAGCTGCCTCAAAAAAAAAAACGCGTCAACGCCGCCTTGGCACATGTTATGAGGAGGACTCTGGCTTCCCATGTTGCTCGCGGCGCTCGGTTCCAAGCTTCAACAACAAACGCAAAAGCGAGGTGCCTCCCAGGAAGGCAGCGTTTGGAGAATGCGGGCATCGATCCCGCTACCTCTCGCATGCTAAGCGAGCGCTCTACCACTTGAGCTAATCCCCCTTTGCTCGGGCTCCCCGTTGGCGCTATGGCTGATCCCTGTCCTCTTATGTGCTATGCGTAATATATGCAGTTTTGCAAAATCCACAACCTGCTCTGGCCGCTAGACACCAGGACAGCCACCCGTTTTCCGAGCTTCGAAGGTTTGCACTCTCCCTTCCTCAGAGTCCCCCCATTTTTTTTCTCCCTTCGTGAGTCCATTGACAACTGATCCCTTTCGGAAGTATGACCTCATGGGTTTCAATGATGTCATTAGGAGAAGGTGGTTTCCAAAAGAACCTTCCCACCACCTAGTACGTTCTAGACAATAAACACCTTGTGCCTTGATGCATTCCACCGGACTTGAAATTGGCGGGAGAGGGCTACCCGGGGGGGCTTTAAAGACAAAGACACCATAATTGCATTGGCCGGGAATTGAACCCGGGCCTCCCGCGTGGCAGGCGAGAATTCTACCACTGAACCACCAATGCGCCACGTCGGGGCCGGCGCCATCACCCTCCTCGCTCAGCTGGTCTAGGAGAGTCCAGCTTTTGCCCAGACTTGACTTGGCATTAGCTTGTCAACATCGATGGAAACGCCTTGTCATCTACATTGTGACTTTGCCAGATGGACCCACTCCCCATGGGATCGGTAGCAAACTAGATCCACATTTTGTTGTTGATGCTCCTCCTCAGCAACAAGAGCAGAGTGGCGCAGCGGAAGCGTGCTGAGCCAAAACCCTCAGCATAAGGATGGCACTGGCACCTTTTGCTTGTCAACATCGATGGAAACGCCTCGTCATCTACATTGTGACTTTGCCAGATGGACCCACTCCCCATGGGATCGGTAGCAAACTAGATCCACATTTTGTTGTCGATGCACCAGCTCGGCAGCAAGAGCAGAGTGGCGCAGCGGAAGCGTGCTGGGCCCATAACCCAGAGGTCGATGGATCGAAACCATCCTCTGCTACGTTGCCTTTTCCTATGCCAGTCGATATTTGCTAGTGGGGCCAAAGGGCGCTCTTTCACACACAAAGAGAAGTTGAACCTGATTCTGGTGGTTAAACGAGTCCAAAACCCTCAGCATAAGGATGGCACGGGCACCTTTTGTGCTAATGCAATATTGTCTCTTGGCAAAGGAAGCCTGGCCGTGCTTTCTTTAATGGATTGCTTTTGTCCAATACTGCCTGCCTGACTTTGGCTGAAGCCACAGCTGCCTCAAAAAAAAAAACGCGTCAACGCCGCCTTGGCACATGTTATGAGGAGGACTCTGGCTTCCCATGTTGCTCGCGGCGCTCGGTTCCAAGCTTCAACAACAAACGCAAAAGCGAGGTGCCTCCCAGGAAGGCAGCGTTTGGAGAATGCGGGCATCGATCCCGCTACCTCTCGCATGCTAAGCGAGCGCTCTACCACTTGAGCTAATCCCCCTTTGCTCGGGCTCCCCGTTGGCGCTATGGCTGATCCCTGTCCTCTTATGTGCTATGCGTAATATATGCAGTTTTGCAAAATCCACAACCTGCTCTGGCCGCTAGACACCAGGACAGCCACCCGTTTTCCGAGCTTCGAAGGTTTGCACTCTCCCTTCCTCAGAGTCCCCCCATTTTTTTTCTCCCTTCGTGAGTCCATTGACAACTGATCCCTTTCGGAAGTATGACCTCATGGGTTTCAATGATGTCATTAGGAGAAGGTGGTTTCCAAAAGAACCTTCCCACCACCTAGTACGTTCTAGACAATAAACACCTTGTGCCTTGATGCATTCCACCGGACTTGAAATTGGCGGGAGAGGGCTACCCGGGGGGGCTTTAAAGACAAAGACACCATAATTGCATTGGCCGGGAATCGAACCCGGGCCTCCCGCGTGGCAGGCGAGAATTCTACCACTGAACCACCAATGCGCCACGTCGGGGCCGGCGCCATCACCCTCCTCGCTCAGCTGGTCTAGGAGAGTCCAGCTTTTGCCCAGACTTGACTTGGCATTAGCTTGTCAACATCGATGGAAACGCCTTGTCATCTACATTGTGACTTTGCCAGATGGACCCACTCCCCATGGGATCGGTAGCAAACTAGATCCACATTTTGTTGTTGATGCTCCTCCTCAGCAACAAGAGCAGAGTGGCGCAGCGGAAGCGTGCTGAGCCAAAACCCTCAGCATAAGGATGGCACTGGCACCTTTTGCTTGTCAACATCGATGGAAACGCCTCGTCATCTACATTGTGACTTTGCCAGATGGACCCACTCCCCATGGGATCGGTAGCAAACTAGATCCACATTTTGTTGTCGATGCACCAGCTCGGCAGCAAGAGCAGAGTGGCGCAGCGGAAGCGTGCTGGGCCCATAACCCAGAGGTCGATGGATCGAAACCATCCTCTGCTACGTTGCCTTTTCCTATGCCAGTCGATATTTGCTAGTGGGGCCAAAGGGCGCTCTTTCACACACAAAGAGAAGTTGAACCTGATTCTGGTGGTTAAACGAGTCCAAAACCCTCAGCATAAGGATGGCACGGGCACCTTTTGTGCTAATGCAATATTGTCTCTTGGCAAAGGAAGCCTGGCCGTGCTTTCTTTAATGGATTGCTTTTGTCCAATACTGCCTGCCTGACTTTGGCTGAAGCCACAGCTGCCTCAAAAAAAAAAACGCGTCAACGCCGCCTTGGCACATGTTATGAGGAGGACTCTGGCTTCCCATGTTGCTCGCGGCGCTCGGTTCCAAGCTTCAACAACAAACGCAAAAGCGAGGTGCCTCCCAGGAAGGCAGCGTTTGGAGAATGCGGGCATCGATCCCGCTACCTCTCGCATGCTAAGCGAGCGCTCTACCACTTGAGCTAATCCCCCTTTGCTCGGGCTCCCCGTTGGCGCTATGGCTGATCCCTGTCCTCTTATGTGCTATGCGTAATATATGCAGTTTTGCAAAATCCACAACCTGCTCTGGCCGCTAGACACCAGGACAGCCACCCGTTTTCCGAGCTTCGAAGGTTTGCACTCTCCCTTCCTCAGAGTCCCCCCATTTTTTTTCTCCCTTCGTGAGTCCATTGACAACTGATCCCTTTCGGAAGTATGACCTCATGGGTTTCAATGATGTCATTAGGAGAAGGTGGTTTCCAAAAGAACCTTCCCACCACCTAGTACGTTCTAGACAATAAACACCTTGTGCCTTGATGCATTCCACCGGACTTGAAATTGGCGGGAGAGGGCTACCCGGGGGGGCTTTAAAGACAAAGACACCATAATTGCATTGGCCGGGAATCGAACCCGGGCCTCCCGCGTGGCAGGCGAGAATTCTACCACTGAACCACCAATGCGCCACGTCGGGGCCGGCGCCATCACCCTCCTCGCTCAGCTGGTCTAGGAGAGTCCAGCTTTTGCCCAGACTTGACTTGGCATTAGCTTGTCAACATCGATGGAAACGCCTTGTCATCTACATTGTGACTTTGCCAGATGGACCCACTCCCCATGGGATCGGTAGCAAACTAGATCCACATTTTGTTGTTGATGCTCCTCCTCAGCAACAAGAGCAGAGTGGCGCAGCGGAAGCGTGCTGAGCCAAAACCCTCAGCATAAGGATGGCACTGGCACCTTTTGCTTGTCAACATCGATGGAAACGCCTCGTCATCTACATTGTGACTTTGCCAGATGGACCCACTCCCCATGGGATCGGTAGCAAACTAGATCCACATTTTGTTGTCGATGCACCAGCTCGGCAGCAAGAGCAGAGTGGCGCAGCGGAAGCGTGCTGGGCCCATAACCCAGAGGTCGATGGATCGAAACCATCCTCTGCTACGTTGCCTTTTCCTATGCCAGTCGATATTTGCTAGTGGGGCCAAAGGGCGCTCTTTCACACACAAAGAGAAGTTGAACCTGATTCTGGTGGTTAAACGAGTCCAAAACCCTCAGCATAAGGATGGCACGGGCACCTTTTGTGCTAATGCAATATTGTCTCTTGGCAAAGGAAGCCTGGCCGTGCTTTCTTTAATGGATTGCTTTTGTCCAATACTGCCTGCCTGACTTTGGCTGAAGCCACAGCTGCCTCAAAAAAAAAAACGCGTCAACGCCGCCTTGGCACATGTTATGAGGAGGACTCTGGCTTCCCATGTTGCTCGCGGCGCTCGGTTCCAAGCTTCAACAACAAACGCAAAAGCGAGGTGCCTCCCAGGAAGGCAGCGTTTGGAGAATGCGGGCATCGATCCCGTTACCTCTCGCATGCTAAGCGAGCGCTCTACCACTTGAGCTAATCCCCCTTTGCTCGGGCTCCCCGTTGGCGCTATGGCTGATCCCTGTCCTCTTATGTGCTATGCGTAATATATGCAGTTTTGCAAAATCCACAACCTGCTCTGGCCGCTAGACACCAGGACAGCCACCCGTTTTCCGAGCTTCGAAGGTTTGCACTCTCCCTTCCTCAGAGTCCCCCCATTTTTTTTCTCCCTTCGTGAGTCCATTGACAACTGATCCCTTTCGGAAGTATGACCTCATGGGTTTCAATGATGTCATTAGGAGAAGGTGGTTTCCAAAAGAACCTTCCCACCACCTAGTACGTTCTAGACAATAAACACCTTGTGCCTTGATGCATTCCACCGGACTTGAAATTGGCGGGAGAGGGCTACCCGGGGGGGCTTTAAAGACAAAGACACCATAATTGCATTGGCCGGGAATCGAACCCGGGCCTCCCGCGTGGCAGGCGAGAATTCTACCACTGAACCACCAATGCGCCACGTCGGGGCCGGCGCCATCACCCTCCTCGCTCAGCTGGTCTAGGAGAGTCCAGCTTTTGCCCAGACTTGACTTGGCATTAGCTTGTCAACATCGATGGAAACGCCTTGTCATCTACATTGTGACTTTGCCAGATGGACCCACTCCCCATGGGATCGGTAGCAAACTAGATCCACATTTTGTTGTTGATGCTCCTCCTCAGCAACAAGAGCAGAGTGGCGCAGCGGAAGCGTGCTGAGCCAAAACCCTCAGCATAAGGATGGCACTGGCACCTTTTGCTTGTCAACATCGATGGAAACGCCTCGTCATCTACATTGTGACTTTGCCAGATGGACCCACTCCCCATGGGATCGGTAGCAAACTAGATCCACATTTTGTTGTCGATGCACCAGCTCGGCAGCAAGAGCAGAGTGGCGCAGCGGAAGCGTGCTGGGCCCATAACCCAGAGGTCGATGGATCGAAACCATCCTCTGCTACGTTGCCTTTTCCTATGCCAGTCGATATTTGCTAGTGGGGCCAAAGGGCGCTCTTTCACACACAAAGAGAAGTTGAACCTGATTCTGGTGGTTAAACGAGTCCAAAACCCTCAGCATAAGGATGGCACGGGCACCTTTTGTGCTAATGCAATATTGTCTCTTGGCAAAGGAAGCCTGGCCGTGCTTTCTTTAATGGATTGCTTTTGTCCAATACTGCCTGCCTGACTTTGGCTGAAGCCACAGCTGCCTCAAAAAAAAAAACGCGTCAACGCCGCCTTGGCACATGTTATGAGGAGGACTCTGGCTTCCCATGTTGCTCGCGGCGCTCGGTTCCAAGCTTCAACAACAAACGCAAAAGCGAGGTGCCTCCCAGGAAGGCAGCGTTTGGAGAATGCGGGCATCGATCCCGCTACCTCTCGCATGCTAAGCGAGCGCTCTACCACTTGAGCTAATCCCCCTTTGCTCGGGCTCCCCGTTGGCGCTATGGCTGATCCCTGTCCTCTTATGTGCTATGCGTAATATATGCAGTTTTGCAAAATCCACAACCTGCTCTGGCCGCTAGACACCAGGACAGCCACCCGTTTTCCGAGCTTCGAAGGTTTGCACTCTCCCTTCCTCAGAGTCCCCCCATTTTTTTTCTCCCTTCGTGAGTCCATTGACAACTGATCCCTTTCGGAAGTATGACCTCATGGGTTTCAATGATGTCATTAGGAGAAGGTGGTTTCCAAAAGAACCTTCCCACCACCTAGTACGTTCTAGACAATAAACACCTTGTGCCTTGATGCATTCCACCGGACTTGAAATTGGCGGGAGAGGGCTACCCGGGGGGGCTTTAAAGACAAAGACACCATAATTGCATTGGCCGGGAATCGAACCCGGGCCTCCCGCGTGGCAGGCGAGAATTCTACCACTGAACCACCAATGCGCCACGTCGGGGCCGGCGCCATCACCCTCCTCGCTCAGCTGGTCTAGGAGAGTCCAGCTTTTGCCCAGACTTGACTTGGCATTAGCTTGTCAACATCGATGGAAACGCCTTGTCATCTACATTGTGACTTTGCCAGATGGACCCACTCCCCATGGGATCGGTAGCAAACTAGATCCACATTTTGTTGTTGATGCTCCTCCTCAGCAACAAGAGCAGAGTGGCGCAGCGGAAGCGTGCTGAGCCAAAACCCTCAGCATAAGGATGGCACTGGCACCTTTTGCTTGTCAACATCGATGGAAACGCCTCGTCATCTACATTGTGACTTTGCCAGATGGACCCACTCCCCATGGGATCGGTAGCAAACTAGATCCACATTTTGTTGTCGATGCACCAGCTCGGCAGCAAGAGCAGAGTGGCGCAGCGGAAGCGTGCTGGGCCCATAACCCAGAGGTCGATGGATCGAAACCATCCTCTGCTACGTTGCCTTTTCCTATGCCAGTCGATATTTGCTAGTGGGGCCAAAGGGCGCTCTTTCACACACAAAGAGAAGTTGAACCTGATTCTGGTGGTTAAACGAGTCCAAAACCCTCAGCATAAGGATGGCACGGGCACCTTTTGTGCTAATGCAATATTGTCTCTTGGCAAAGGAAGCCTGGCCGTGCTTTCTTTAATGGATTGCTTTTGTCCAATACTGCCTGCCTGACTTTGGCTGAAGCCACAGCTGCCTCAAAAAAAAAAACGCGTCAACGCCGCCTTGGCACATGTTATGAGGAGGACTCTGGCTTCCCATGTTGCTCGCGGCGCTCGGTTCCAAGCTTCAACAACAAACGCAAAAGCGAGGTGCCTCCCAGGAAGGCAGCGTTTGGAGAATGCGGGCATCGATCCCGCTACCTCTCGCATGCTAAGCGAGCGCTCTACCACTTGAGCTAATCCCCCTTTGCTCGGGCTCCCCGTTGGCGCTATGGCTGATCCCTGTCCTCTTATGTGCTATGCGTAATATATGCAGTTTTGCAAAATCCACAACCTGCTCTGGCCGCTAGACACCAGGACAGCCACCCGTTTTCCGAGCTTCGAAGGTTTGCACTCTCCCTTCCTCAGAGTCCCCCCATTTTTTTTCTCCCTTCGTGAGTCCATTGACAACTGATCCCTTTCGGAAGTATGACCTCATGGGTTTCAATGATGTCATTAGGAGAAGGTGGTTTCCAAAAGAACCTTCCCACCACCTAGTACGTTCTAGACAATAAACACCTTGTGCCTTGATGCATTCCACCGGACTTGAAATTGGCGGGAGAGGGCTACCCGGGGGGGCTTTAAAGACAAAGACACCATAATTGCATTGGCCGGGAATCGAACCCGGGCCTCCCGCGTGGCAGGCGAGAATTCTACCACTGAACCACCAATGCGCCACGTCGGGGCCGGCGCCATCACCCTCCTCGCTCAGCTGGTCTAGGAGAGTCCAGCTTTTGCCCAGACTTGACTTGGCATTAGCTTGTCAACATCGATGGAAACGCCTTGTCATCTACATTGTGACTTTGCCAGATGGACCCACTCCCCATGGGATCGGTAGCAAACTAGATCCACATTTTGTTGTTGATGCTCCTCCTCAGCAACAAGAGCAGAGTGGCGCAGCGGAAGCGTGCTGAGCCAAAACCCTCAGCATAAGGATGGCACTGGCACCTTTTGCTTGTCAACATCGATGGAAACGCCTCGTCATCTACATTGTGACTTTGCCAGATGGACCCACTCCCCATGGGATCGGTAGCAAACTAGATCCACATTTTGTTGTCGATGCACCAGCTCGGCAGCAAGAGCAGAGTGGCGCAGCGGAAGCGTGCTGGGCCCATAACCCAGAGGTCGATGGATCGAAACCATCCTCTGCTACGTTGCCTTTTCCTATGCCAGTCGATATTTGCTAGTGGGGCCAAAGGGCGCTCTTTCACACACAAAGAGAAGTTGAACCTGATTCTGGTGGTTAAACGAGTCCAAAACCCTCAGCATAAGGATGGCACGGGCACCTTTTGTGCTAATGCAATATTGTCTCTTGGCAAAGGAAGCCTGGCCGTGCTTTCTTTAATGGATTGCTTTTGTCCAATACTGCCTGCCTGACTTTGGCTGAAGCCACAGCTGCCTCAAAAAAAAAAACGCGTCAACGCCGCCTTGGCACATGTTATGAGGAGGACTCTGGCTTCCCATGTTGCTCGCGGCGCTCGGTTCCAAGCTTCAACAACAAACGCAAAAGCGAGGTGCCTCCCAGGAAGGCAGCGTTTGGAGAATGCGGGCATCGATCCCGCTACCTCTCGCATGCTAAGCGAGCGCTCTACCACTTGAGCTAATCCCCCTTTGCTCGGGCTCCCCGTTGGCGCTATGGCTGATCCCTGTCCTCTTATGTGCTATGCGTAATATATGCAGTTTTGCAAAATCCACAACCTGCTCTGGCCGCTAGACACCAGGACAGCCACCCGTTTTCCGAGCTTCGAAGGTTTGCACTCTCCCTTCCTCAGAGTCCCCCCATTTTTTTTCTCCCTTCGTGAGTCCATTGACAACTGATCCCTTTCGGAAGTATGACCTCATGGGTTTCAATGATGTCATTAGGAGAAGGTGGTTTCCAAAAGAACCTTCCCACCACCTAGTACGTTCTAGACAATAAACACCTTGTGCCTTGATGCATTCCACCGGACTTGAAATTGGCGGGAGAGGGCTACCCGGGGGGGCTTTAAAGACAAAGACACCATAATTGCATTGGCCGGGAATCGAACCCGGGCCTCCCGCGTGGCAGGCGAGAATTCTACCACTGAACCACCAATGCGCCACGTCGGGGCCGGCGCCATCACCCTCCTCGCTCAGCTGGTCTAGGAGAGTCCAGCTTTTGCCCAGACTTGACTTGGCATTAGCTTGTCAACATCGATGGAAACGCCTTGTCATCTACATTGTGACTTTGCCAGATGGACCCACTCCCCATGGGATCGGTAGCAAACTAGATCCACATTTTGTTGTTGATGCTCCTCCTCAGCAACAAGAGCAGAGTGGCGCAGCGGAAGCGTGCTGAGCCAAAACCCTCAGCATAAGGATGGCACTGGCACCTTTTGCTTGTCAACATCGATGGAAACGCCTCGTCATCTACATTGTGACTTTGCCAGATGGACCCACTCCCCATGGGATCGGTAGCAAACTAGATCCACATTTTGTTGTCGATGCACCAGCTCGGCAGCAAGAGCAGAGTGGCGCAGCGGAAGCGTGCTGGGCCCATAACCCAGAGGTCGATGGATCGAAACCATCCTCTGCTACGTTGCCTTTTCCTATGCCAGTCGATATTTGCTAGTGGGGCCAAAGGGCGCTCTTTCACACACAAAGAGAAGTTGAACCTGATTCTGGTGGTTAAACGAGTCCAAAACCCTCAGCATAAGGATGGCACGGGCACCTTTTGTGCTAATGCAATATTGTCTCTTGGCAAAGGAAGCCTGGCCGTGCTTTCTTTAATGGATTGCTTTTGTCCAATACTGCCTGCCTGACTTTGGCTGAAGCCACAGCTGCCTCAAAAAAAAAAACGCGTCAACGCCGCCTTGGCACATGTTATGAGGAGGACTCTGGCTTCCCATGTTGCTCGCGGCGCTCGGTTCCAAGCTTCAACAACAAACGCAAAAGCGAGGTGCCTCCCAGGAAGGCAGCGTTTGGAGAATGCGGGCATCGATCCCGCTACCTCTCGCATGCTAAGCGAGCGCTCTACCACTTGAGCTAATCCCCCTTTGCTCGGGCTCCCCGTTGGCGCTATGGCTGATCCCTGTCCTCTTATGTGCTATGCGTAATATATGCAGTTTTGCAAAATCCACAACCTGCTCTGGCCGCTAGACACCAGGACAGCCACCCGTTTTCCGAGCTTCGAAGGTTTGCACTCTCCCTTCCTCAGAGTCCCCCCATTTTTTTTCTCCCTTCGTGAGTCCATTGACAACTGATCCCTTTCGGAAGTATGACCTCATGGGTTTCAATGATGTCATTAGGAGAAGGTGGTTTCCAAAAGAACCTTCCCACCACCTAGTACGTTCTAGACAATAAACACCTTGTGCCTTGATGCATTCCACCGGACTTGAAATTGGCGGGAGAGGGCTACCCGGGGGGGCTTTAAAGACAAAGACACCATAATTGCATTGGCCGGGAATCGAACCCGGGCCTCCCGCGTGGCAGGCGAGAATTCTACCACTGAACCACCAATGCGCCACGTCGGGGCCGGCGCCATCACCCTCCTCGCTCAGCTGGTCTAGGAGAGTCCAGCTTTTGCCCAGACTTGACTTGGCATTAGCTTGTCAACATCGATGGAAACGCCTTGTCATCTACATTGTGACTTTGCCAGATGGACCCACTCCCCATGGGATCGGTAGCAAACTAGATCCACATTTTGTTGTTGATGCTCCTCCTCAGCAACAAGAGCAGAGTGGCGCAGCGGAAGCGTGCTGAGCCAAAACCCTCAGCATAAGGATGGCACTGGCACCTTTTGCTTGTCAACATCGATGGAAACGCCTCGTCATCTACATTGTGACTTTGCCAGATGGACCCACTCCCCATGGGATCGGTAGCAAACTAGATCCACATTTTGTTGTCGATGCACCAGCTCGGCAGCAAGAGCAGAGTGGCGCAGCGGAAGCGTGCTGGGCCCATAACCCAGAGGTCGATGGATCGAAACCATCCTCTGCTACGTTGCCTTTTCCTATGCCAGTCGATATTTGCTAGTGGGGCCAAAGGGCGCTCTTTCACACACAAAGAGAAGTTGAACCTGATTCTGGTGGTTAAACGAGTCCAAAACCCTCAGCATAAGGATGGCACGGGCACCTTTTGTGCTAATGCAATATTGTCTCTTGGCAAAGGAAGCCTGGCCGTGCTTTCTTTAATGGATTGCTTTTGTCCAATACTGCCTGCCTGACTTTGGCTGAAGCCACAGCTGCCTCAAAAAAAAAAACGCGTCAACGCCGCCTTGGCACATGTTATGAGGAGGACTCTGGCTTCCCATGTTGCTCGCGGCGCTCGGTTCCAAGCTTCAACAACAAACGCAAAAGCGAGGTGCCTCCCAGGAAGGCAGCGTTTGGAGAATGCGGGCATCGATCCCGCTACCTCTCGCATGCTAAGCGAGCGCTCTACCACTTGAGCTAATCCCCCTTTGCTCGGGCTCCCCGTTGGCGCTATGGCTGATCCCTGTCCTCTTATGTGCTATGCGTAATATATGCAGTTTTGCAAAATCCACAACCTGCTCTGGCCGCTAGACACCAGGACAGCCACCCGTTTTCCGAGCTTCGAAGGTTTGCACTCTCCCTTCCTCAGAGTCCCCCCATTTTTTTTCTCCCTTCGTGAGTCCATTGACAACTGATCCCTTTCGGAAGTATGACCTCATGGGTTTCAATGATGTCATTAGGAGAAGGTGGTTTCCAAAAGAACCTTCCCACCACCTAGTACGTTCTAGACAATAAACACCTTGTGCCTTGATGCATTCCACCGGACTTGAAATTGGCGGGAGAGGGCTACCCGGGGGGGCTTTAAAGACAAAGACACCATAATTGCATTGGCCGGGAATCGAACCCGGGCCTCCCGCGTGGCAGGCGAGAATTCTACCACTGAACCACCAATGCGCCACGTCGGGGCCGGCGCCATCACCCTCCTCGCTCAGCTGGTCTAGGAGAGTCCAGCTTTTGCCCAGACTTGACTTGGCATTAGCTTGTCAACATCGATGGAAACGCCTTGTCATCTACATTGTGACTTTGCCAGATGGACCCACTCCCCATGGGATCGGTAGCAAACTAGATCCACATTTTGTTGTTGATGCTCCTCCTCAGCAACAAGAGCAGAGTGGCGCAGCGGAAGCGTGCTGAGCCAAAACCCTCAGCATAAGGATGGCACTGGCACCTTTTGCTTGTCAACATCGATGGAAACGCCTCGTCATCTACATTGTGACTTTGCCAGATGGACCCACTCCCCATGGGATCGGTAGCAAACTAGATCCACATTTTGTTGTCGATGCACCAGCTCGGCAGCAAGAGCAGAGTGGCGCAGCGGAAGCGTGCTGGGCCCATAACCCAGAGGTCGATGGATCGAAACCATCCTCTGCTACGTTGCCTTTTCCTATGCCAGTCGATATTTGCTAGTGGGGCCAAAGGGCGCTCTTTCACACACAAAGAGAAGTTGAACCTGATTCTGGTGGTTAAACGAGTCCAAAACCCTCAGCATAAGGATGGCACGGGCACCTTTTTGTGCTAATGCAATATTGTCTCTTGGCAAAGGAAGCCTGGCCGTGCTTTCTTTAATGGATTGCTTTTGTCCAATACTGCCTGCCTGACTTTGGCTGAAGCCACAGCTGCCTCAAAAAAAAAAACGCGTCAACGCCGCCTTGGCACATGTTATGAGGAGGACTCTGGCTTCCCATGTTGCTCGCGGCGCTCGGTTCCAAGCTTCAACAACAAACGCAAAAGCGAGGTGCCTCCCAGGAAGGCAGCGTTTGGAGAATGCGGGCATCGATCCCGCTACCTCTCGCATGCTAAGCGAGCGCTCTACCACTTGAGCTAATCCCCCTTTGCTCGGGCTCCCCGTTGGCGCTATGGCTGATCCCTGTCCTCTTATGTGCTATGCGTAATATATGCAGTTTTGCAAAATCCACAACCTGCTCTGGCCGCTAGACACCAGGACAGCCACCCGTTTTCCGAGCTTCGAAGGTTTGCACTCTCCCTTCCTCAGAGTCCCCCCATTTTTTTTCTCCCTTCGTGAGTCCATTGACAACTGATCCCTTTCGGAAGTATGACCTCATGGGTTTCAATGATGTCATTAGGAGAAGGTGGTTTCCAAAAGAACCTTCCCACCACCTAGTACGTTCTAGACAATAAACACCTTGTGCCTTGATGCATTCCACCGGACTTGAAATTGGCGGGAGAGGGCTACCCGGGGGGGCTTTAAAGACAAAGACACCATAATTGCATTGGCCGGGAATCGAACCCGGGCCTCCCGCGTGGCAGGCGAGAATTCTACCACTGAACCACCAATGCGCCACGTCGGGGCCGGCGCCATCACCCTCCTCGCTCAGCTGGTCTAGGAGAGTCCAGCTTTTGCCCAGACTTGACTTGGCATTAGCTTGTCAACATCGATGGAAACGCCTTGTCATCTACATTGTGACTTTGCCAGATGGACCCACTCCCCATGGGATCGGTAGCAAACTAGATCCACATTTTGTTGTTGATGCTCCTCCTCAGCAACAAGAGCAGAGTGGCGCAGCGGAAGCGTGCTGAGCCAAAACCCTCAGCATAAGGATGGCACTGGCACCTTTTGCTTGTCAACATCGATGGAAACGCCTCGTCATCTACATTGTGACTTTGCCAGATGGACCCACTCCCCATGGGATCGGTAGCAAACTAGATCCACATTTTGTTGTCGATGCACCAGCTCGGCAGCAAGAGCAGAGTGGCGCAGCGGAAGCGTGCTGGGCCCATAACCCAGAGGTCGATGGATCGAAACCATCCTCTGCTACGTTGCCTTTTCCTATGCCAGTCGATATTTGCTAGTGGGGCCAAAGGGCGCTCTTTCACACACAAAGAGAAGTTGAACCTGATTCTGGTGGTTAAACGAGTCCAAAACCCTCAGCATAAGGATGGCACGGGCACCTTTTGTGCTAATGCAATATTGTCTCTTGGCAAAGGAAGCCTGGCCGTGCTTTCTTTAATGGATTGCTTTTGTCCAATACTGCCTGCCTGACTTTGGCTGAAGCCACAGCTGCCTCAAAAAAAAAAACGCGTCAACGCCGCCTTGGCACATGTTATGAGGAGGACTCTGGCTTCCCATGTTGCTCGCGGCGCTCGGTTCCAAGCTTCAACAACAAACGCAAAAGCGAGGTGCCTCCCAGGAAGGCAGCGTTTGGAGAATGCGGGCATCGATCCCGCTACCTCTCGCATGCTAAGCGAGCGCTCTACCACTTGAGCTAATCCCCCTTTGCTCGGGCTCCCCGTTGGCGCTATGGCTGATCCCTGTCCTCTTATGTGCTATGCGTAATATATGCAGTTTTGCAAAATCCACAACCTGCTCTGGCCGCTAGACACCAGGACAGCCACCCGTTTTCCGAGCTTCGAAGGTTTGCACTCTCCCTTCCTCAGAGTCCCCCCATTTTTTTTCTCCCTTCGTGAGTCCATTGACAACTGATCCCTTTCGGAAGTATGACCTCATGGGTTTCAATGATGTCATTAGGAGAAGGTGGTTTCCAAAAGAACCTTCCCACCACCTAGTACGTTCTAGACAATAAACACCTTGTGCCTTGATGCATTCCACCGGACTTGAAATTGGCGGGAGAGGGCTACCCGGGGGGGCTTTAAAGACAAAGACACCATAATTGCATTGGCCGGGAATCGAACCCGGGCCTCCCGCGTGGCAGGCGAGAATTCTACCACTGAACCACCAATGCGCCACGTCGGGGCCGGCGCCATCACCCTCCTCGCTCAGCTGGTCTAGGAGAGTCCAGCTTTTGCCCAGACTTGACTTGGCATTAGCTTGTCAACATCGATGGAAACGCCTTGTCATCTACATTGTGACTTTGCCAGATGGACCCACTCCCCATGGGATCGGTAGCAAACTAGATCCACATTTTGTTGTTGATGCTCCTCCTCAGCAACAAGAGCAGAGTGGCGCAGCGGAAGCGTGCTGAGCCAAAACCCTCAGCATAAGGATGGCACTGGCACCTTTTGCTTGTCAACATCGATGGAAACGCCTCGTCATCTACATTGTGACTTTGCCAGATGGACCCACTCCCCATGGGATCGGTAGCAAACTAGATCCACATTTTGTTGTCGATGCACCAGCTCGGCAGCAAGAGCAGAGTGGCGCAGCGGAAGCGTGCTGGGCCCATAACCCAGAGGTCGATGGATCGAAACCATCCTCTGCTACGTTGCCTTTTCCTATGCCAGTCGATATTTGCTAGTGGGGCCAAAGGGCGCTCTTTCACACACAAAGAGAAGTTGAACCTGATTCTGGTGGTTAAACGAGTCCAAAACCCTCAGCATAAGGATGGCACGGGCACCTTTTGTGCTAATGCAATATTGTCTCTTGGCAAAGGAAGCCTGGCCGTGCTTTCTTTAATGGATTGCTTTTGTCCAATACTGCCTGCCTGACTTTGGCTGAAGCCACAGCTGCCTCAAAAAAAAAAACGCGTCAACGCCGCCTTGGCACATGTTATGAGGAGGACTCTGGCTTCCCATGTTGCTCGCGGCGCTCGGTTCCAAGCTTCAACAACAAACGCAAAAGCGAGGTGCCTCCCAGGAAGGCAGCGTTTGGAGAATGCGGGCATCGATCCCGCTACCTCTCGCATGCTAAGCGAGCGCTCTACCACTTGAGCTAATCCCCCTTTGCTCGGGCTCCCCGTTGGCGCTATGGCTGATCCCTGTCCTCTTATGTGCTATGCGTAATATATGCAGTTTTGCAAAATCCACAACCTGCTCTGGCCGCTAGACACCAGGACAGCCACCCGTTTTCCGAGCTTCGAAGGTTTGCACTCTCCCTTCCTCAGAGTCCCCCCATTTTTTTTCTCCCTTCGTGAGTCCATTGACAACTGATCCCTTTCGGAAGTATGACCTCATGGGTTTCAATGATGTCATTAGGAGAAGGTGGTTTCCAAAAGAACCTTCCCACCACCTAGTACGTTCTAGACAATAAACACCTTGTGCCTTGATGCATTCCACCGGACTTGAAATTGGCGGGAGAGGGCTACCCGGGGGGGCTTTAAAGACAAAGACACCATAATTGCATTGGCCGGGAATCGAACCCGGGCCTCCCGCGTGGCAGGCGAGAATTCTACCACTGAACCACCAATGCGCCACGTCGGGGCCGGCGCCATCACCCTCCTCGCTCAGCTGGTCTAGGAGAGTCCAGCTTTTGCCCAGACTTGACTTGGCATTAGCTTGTCAACATCGATGGAAACGCCTTGTCATCTACATTGTGACTTTGCCAGATGGACCCACTCCCCATGGGATCGGTAGCAAACTAGATCCACATTTTGTTGTTGATGCTCCTCCTCAGCAACAAGAGCAGAGTGGCGCAGCGGAAGCGTGCTGAGCCAAAACCCTCAGCATAAGGATGGCACTGGCACCTTTTGCTTGTCAACATCGATGGAAACGCCTCGTCATCTACATTGTGACTTTGCCAGATGGACCCACTCCCCATGGGATCGGTAGCAAACTAGATCCACATTTTGTTGTCGATGCACCAGCTCGGCAGCAAGAGCAGAGTGGCGCAGCGGAAGCGTGCTGGGCCCATAACCCAGAGGTCGATGGATCGAAACCATCCTCTGCTACGTTGCCTTTTCCTATGCCAGTCGATATTTGCTAGTGGGGCCAAAGGGCGCTCTTTCACACACAAAGAGAAGTTGAACCTGATTCTGGTGGTTAAACGAGTCCAAAACCCTCAGCATAAGGATGGCACGGGCACCTTTTGTGCTAATGCAATATTGTCTCTTGGCAAAGGAAGCCTGGCCGTGCTTTCTTTAATGGATTGCTTTTGTCCAATACTGCCTGCCTGACTTTGGCTGAAGCCACAGCTGCCTCAAAAAAAAAAACGCGTCAACGCCGCCTTGGCACATGTTATGAGGAGGACTCTGGCTTCCCATGTTGCTCGCGGCGCTCGGTTCCAAGCTTCAACAACAAACGCAAAAGCGAGGTGCCTCCCAGGAAGGCAGCGTTTGGAGAATGCGGGCATCGATCCCGCTACCTCTCGCATGCTAAGCGAGCGCTCTACCACTTGAGCTAATCCCCCTTTGCTCGGGCTCCCCGTTGGCGCTATGGCTGATCCCTGTCCTCTTATGTGCTATGCGTAATATATGCAGTTTTGCAAAATCCACAACCTGCTCTGGCCGCTAGACACCAGGACAGCCACCCGTTTTCCGAGCTTCGAAGGTTTGCACTCTCCCTTCCTCAGAGTCCCCCCATTTTTTTTCTCCCTTCGTGAGTCCATTGACAACTGATCCCTTTCGGAAGTATGACCTCATGGGTTTCAATGATGTCATTAGGAGAAGGTGGTTTCCAAAAGAACCTTCCCACCACCTAGTACGTTCTAGACAATAAACACCTTGTGCCTTGATGCATTCCACCGGACTTGAAATTGGCGGGAGAGGGCTACCCGGGGGGGCTTTAAAGACAAAGACACCATAATTGCATTGGCCGGGAATCGAACCCGGGCCTCCCGCGTGGCAGGCGAGAATTCTACCACTGAACCACCAATGCGCCACGTCGGGGCCGGCGCCATCACCCTCCTCGCTCAGCTGGTCTAGGAGAGTCCAGCTTTTGCCCAGACTTGACTTGGCATTAGCTTGTCAACATCGATGGAAACGCCTTGTCATCTACATTGTGACTTTGCCAGATGGACCCACTCCCCATGGGATCGGTAGCAAACTAGATCCACATTTTGTTGTTGATGCTCCTCCTCAGCAACAAGAGCAGAGTGGCGCAGCGGAAGCGTGCTGAGCCAAAACCCTCAGCATAAGGATGGCACTGGCACCTTTTGCTTGTCAACATCGATGGAAACGCCTCGTCATCTACATTGTGACTTTGCCAGATGGACCCACTCCCCATGGGATCGGTAGCAAACTAGATCCACATTTTGTTGTCGATGCACCAGCTCGGCAGCAAGAGCAGAGTGGCGCAGCGGAAGCGTGCTGGGCCCATAACCCAGAGGTCGATGGATCGAAACCATCCTCTGCTACGTTGCCTTTTCCTATGCCAGTCGATATTTGCTAGTGGGGCCAAAGGGCGCTCTTTCACACACAAAGAGAAGTTGAACCTGATTCTGGTGGTTAAACGAGTCCAAAACCCTCAGCATAAGGATGGCACGGGCACCTTTTGTGCTAATGCAATATTGTCTCTTGGCAAAGGAAGCCTGGCCGTGCTTTCTTTAATGGATTGCTTTTGTCCAATACTGCCTGCCTGACTTTGGCTGAAGCCACAGCTGCCTCAAAAAAAAAAACGCGTCAACGCCGCCTTGGCACATGTTATGAGGAGGACTCTGGCTTCCCATGTTGCTCGCGGCGCTCGGTTCCAAGCTTCAACAACAAACGCAAAAGCGAGGTGCCTCCC